>NC_091317.1:24038278-24040778 GCF_038502225.1 Cherax quadricarinatus
TGATGCATGTTTGATAGGAGGACTGGAGACAATGGTTTTGGCTACTTGATGCTGTTGGAGTGGAGCAAAGTAACATTTATGAAGGGATTCAGGAAATTCGCAGGCTGGATTATGTCCTGAGATGGGAAGCATTGGTGCCTAACCTGAAGGAGGGGTGTTAACAAGGCAGTTTAAAAACTGTAGTGTAAAGCACCCTCTGGGGGGTGACAGTGATGGAGGAATGGACAGGAAAGTTTTTTCGGACACTGCCTTGGTGGAAACTGGCTGGTAGTGATAATAAATAAATAAATATATATATATATATACACATACATATATATATATATATATATATATATTTATATACATATATACATATATATTTGGAGTATACATATACATATATATATATATATATATATATATATATACATATACATATATATATATATATATTATTACATATATATATATATATATATATGTATATATATATATATATGTATATATATACATATATATATATGTATACATATACATATATATATATATATATATTATGATATATGGATAATATATATATATATATATATGTATATATACATATATATATATGGCATATATATATATACATATACATATATATACATATTATATATATATATATATATATATATATATATATATAGTGGTAGTAGGCTGGTAGACAGCAACTGCTCAGGAGGCACTACTGTCCCATAAGGAGTGTAAAACGAAAGCCTGTAATTGTTTTTGCTATGGAGTGGTGTAGGATTGCTGTGTCTCTTTTCTGTCTCATGAATACATGCAGATTCTCAGGTACGTCTTGCTACTTCTACTTACACTTAGGTCACACTGCCACATGTATGGAAGCATGATATATGCACACACCCTCCAAGTTTTCTTCTATTTTCTTTCGTCTAACTTGTTTATTTCCATTCCATGGGAAGTGGAAATAGAATTCTTCCTCCGTGTCACATGCAGGCAGAAGAGGCGACTCAAAACGCCGGGGAGCAAGGGGCTAGTAACCCTCTTCTCCTGCACACATAAATGTGTGGAAGGAGAAAACTTGTTTGGGCCACTCTCGCTGGTGGGATACGGCTATGGAATAAAGAAAGAATATATATATATATATATATATATATATATATAATAGACATTCATACTCTCAATACTACACTTGGTCACACTTCTACAGATACGCACATGCATATGGCATATATAAGCACACATCTGGTGGTTTTTCCTTTTCTAAATAGCCTGGTTCTTTTATTTCTTCTATTGTCCATGGAAGTGAAAAGAATCTTTCCTCCAAAAGCCATGCGTGTCGTATGAGGTGACTAAAAATGCCGGGAGCAATAATAGTAAACCCTCCCATACAATTACTAAAAAAAGAGAAGAAGAAAAACTTTGAAACTGGGCTGTTTAAATGTGCGTGGATGTAAAGGATGACAAGAAATAGATGATTGCCAGATGTTAAGTGAAATGCAGGCATGTTGGATGTCCTGGTCTGCTGGAAACAAAGCTGAAGGTAGGAGAGTTTCAGGGGAAAGAAATGGACAACGGAGGATTCAGTGAGAGTTAGAGCAAAGAAGGGGTAGCAGTAATGTTAAATGATCAGTTAGGAAGGAGAAAAGAGAATATGAATGTAAATTCAAGAATTATGGGATTGTGCAAAGTGAATATGAGAAGTGGTCATAATAAGCGTGTATGCACCTGGAGAAGAGAGGAACAGAGGAGAGAGAGAGATTTTGGGAGATGCTAAGGAATGTATAGGAGCCTGAACCATGAGAGTAATTGGTAGGGACTTGAATGCAGCAGAGAAACTTTTAGAGGTGGTGTGTTTTGGGGGTGTGCCAGGTGGAATGATAATGGAGCCTCATCAAACTTTATAGAAAGGGCTTAGAAGCAGGTGTGGCTAGTGACATTTTAAGAAAAGAGGATAAATAAGATACTAATGATAAGGATGGAAAAGGGAAATGATAGTAGTTTGTTGGATTAGTGTATTGGCAGATAAAAGACTGCTGGAGTAGACTCAGGATGTACATACATAGAGGGGCCACAGATATATCAGGATCACTTTCTAGTTGTAAAGCCACACCAGAGTAAAAGGTAGATGAAGTAAAAGAGAATAGAAGCATCAGGAAGAGAGAGGTAAAGGCTTATAAACCAAAAGATATAGAAAGTTAGGTGTGTGATATAAAACAGCTATTGAAGAATAGATGGGCTAATGAGATATAGGCAATAACAAGAGGTATGGTAGGTTTAAAAATGTAGTGTTAGAGTGTTCAGTGTGAAGTTTGTGGTTACAGGGAAAGTGGTGCAGGAGGGAAGAGGATGGATTGTGGAATGGGATGATGCAAAGAGAGTAGGTATGGAGAAAGTAGCATATGAGAAGTTTTACAAAGTAGAAGTATGCAAGGAGGGAAGAGGTATATGGAGAAGAAGAGAGAAGTTAAGAGAGTGGTGGCTAAATGTAAAAAGAGAGCAAATGAGAGAGGTA
>NC_091317.1:24050778-24055778 GCF_038502225.1 Cherax quadricarinatus
TTATTCACGATTTGAACGTCAAATTTATCCCCAATTCAGACAACAAAGATATCTAATAACGGGTCTATCTATCTATTCACCTAATTTCGAATCTGCCTATACCTATCTACTCACGCCTAATAGCCAATCTTTATTCACTTGAAACTAATTATGAGCCTCTCTCATTCCTTATTAAGAAAATATCTAATTACTCTTGTAACGAAACCATCTAAATTTAACTCGTACAATATTACAAAACCATCTCTCCTCAAACCTAATTACGAACATATCCATCTGTCTGTGTCTTCCTACTGAGCCACAAAGTTCCCAGACTTGCTTATCAGACCCGAGAAAGTAGGTCAGTTATGCGTGGCTGATATGACCCGAGACAGAGAGAGAGAGAGAGAGAGAGAGAGAGAGAGAGAGAGAGAGAGAGAGAGAGAGAGAGAGAGAGAGAGAGAGAGAGAGAGAGAGAGAGAGAGAGAACTTGAATCAACAGAGCTAATGTGAAAATGATACAAAATTCTGTAAAGAAAATGAAAGCAACGAAGCAACGACAGAGAGAAGTAAACCACTGCAATACCAACAACAACATAAGAAAGAAATTACAGGAGAACTGGAAGTATAAACCAGACCCAGAAGGGCAAGACAATCCAAGGAAAAAAAACAACAAACACTCACCGGATGCAACCCTAAAAAAAAAAACGTACACTAAAAAAAAAGAAATAACTGACTCACTTCAGGACTCTTCATCATACGAGAAGTGAGCGACGTCATCAATCCCAAATTGCTTATTAAAAACAGCGACTATATGACCCGCCTGGTAACTAGTGTCATCATGGGGTAATCACCATTGTCTGAGCGCCGTAAATCATTTGATAAACTGGCTCAAACTCCTTCCAACAATCACCGGTCACAAGTTACGTCTCCAACGCAACAAGGTGACTGTCACTGTTGTTTGACTCGAGCGTTGGTTGGATGGTTGGCTGGTTAGTTGACCTGTTGGCTAGCTAGCAAACGTTTTGATTGGTTGGTAAGATTTTTGGCTAACTAGTATGCTGCTGGGCCGGCTGTCTGGCTAGCTGATTAGTAATCTGTCCGACTAACTGGCTGTTTTAGTAACTTGATGGCTAACTAACGGTCAGGTAAGGTCGATGGCTGGATTGATGCATGAATAAATTAATGAATGGATATAAAATGGGTGAATAGATGGATACATGAGCGGATAAGCGCATGAATGTACGGATAATTATCTTTTGCCTGCCTGCAGGCGCTGGGGGGGGGGGATGGCAAGTGGAAAAACAGGCTATTACGGAACTGAGGCAATCACGAAGACCGAGAGAGAGAACCAGACAGATTACAAGAAAAATACAACAGGGAGGGAGGGGGGGTATACACAAAAAAAGTTATAAATCACACACAAAAAACTCAAGGATCTCTCGTCAAAAAAAAAAAAAAATCACAGCCTCATCTTCATATCCGTGACTCAGCACAGCTGCTTGAGGAAACACACTTCTCCCGTTTTCTTTAGGTAATGTGAAGAACCCACCTGTGAAATTCTTATTTTTTTTTTTTTATCAACGTGAACCACTGTCCATACTTGGTGTGGACAATTGAAGAGTTTTTGTTCACTCTTTGGTTGTCATAAAACAAGGCAGACTAAATAGAGAGGCATGCTGCTAAGACTAGGCTCTTAAAATGATCTGAGTTAATAATGAGCTAAGGCTACGCTTTCATAATGATCTGAATTAATAATGAGTCAAGGCTACGCTTTTAAAACGAGTTAATGATGAGCTGAGGCTAAGCTTTTATAATGAGCCGAGTTAACGATGTGTAAAAACCGAACACCTCGCCAATGTTACTTAAAACAACATCTCCCTCACCCCATCCCTCCCCCACTTCCGTTTCCTCCCACGATATCCAACAAACATCCACCATGAAAGAGGAATCCAACAGGAGCCCAGACCAGGGTGGCAGGGAGGACCCAGAGAAGAGACAAAGGTAGCCTTAATATACTGGAGAAATATGGTATAAAGTACCAACATGATGGAAAAAAATTAAACACAAATGCAGTATAATGCGATCCTTTATTGACTACGTATCGCCCACACGGTGGGCTTGATCAAGTCAACAAACAATAAGATCACAAAGGCCAAACATGAGAGGAGCATTTATGGATGCTATCTCCTCAGGGGCACGTGCAAAGAAAATAGTTGAAATGTTACAGATTCAAAATTTTCATCGGTGTACCAAAGACTTCAGATGCAATATTCTCAGGAGGGTACCACATACCAGCAAATTAACTGAAGGGGTGCTACAGAGGCTAGCTTCTCGGGAAAAGGAAGGAGGAATATCTACTTTGCAAAAAAACAGAAAACAGAGTGGAGCTGTTACCGAGAAACAGGAAAGGAAATGTTGGGGCATAAATAACAGGACCAGTGGTGACTTGACTGACTGACAAGCACCTCCTGGAGCACACGTCAGCACCTGCTGGAGCACACGTCAGCACCTGCTGGAGCACAGGAGCCGGTGAGCAAGAGGAAGTCGGGACCCCCAGTATGATGGTTTCCTCTGCGTTCACACTTGTTATTACCATTGGTTTGTCTTCGACTGAGGACGACGGTGTACCCAGCAGGATGTTGGAGCTGGTGGTGAAGTAGTGGGGGTAGTGGTGGTGATAGTGGTGGTGGTGGCGATAGTGAATGGTGGTGAGAATGGTGGAGGCTGTGATAGTGGTGGTGATAGAGTTGTGGTGATGAGTTGGTGGTGGTGATACGAGTTGTGATGATGGGGGTGGTGATGAGATTTTTGGTGATCATATTAAATAGTTTTACAATTTGAAAAGTACCTTTACCACGTAGATCATTCAGCATTCTCGACAAAAAAAAAGTACAGTAACACGCAAAAAAAAAAAAATCCCCGAGATCCCTACAGGCATCCCGGTAACTGAAAGCATCATGAGAGCGGAATGACTTAAACCGTGGGAAAATTTGTTAGGTTTTCCACAGTCAGCTGAACTCAAGCTAATCAGAGGGAGAGGGGGGATGAGCACAAGCACCTGCAAACAAATGGCTTTGGGAAAGACTTGCGTGTCTGATCTTCAGACGACAAGGATTAGTCTCAAAGTGACAGCCCCTGTTGAAGGAAGAAAAGCATATACCCACCTCCTGTCAAACCTTGTACAACTTGTTTCATGGTTTCAGGGCCCACTGAGTCAGCCACTTCTCTGTTTCTACAGGAACGACCCATGAA
Source organism: Cherax quadricarinatus (assembly GCF_038502225.1). Taxonomy (NCBI): domain Eukaryota; kingdom Metazoa; phylum Arthropoda; class Malacostraca; order Decapoda; family Parastacidae; genus Cherax; species Cherax quadricarinatus. The sequence goes on from NC_091317.1 coordinate 24,054,010, forward strand.
GTCATTAAGGCAAGAATCTGCTGCAGAATGGACTCATAACAGTAGGCTTTGCTTCGGAATGTGGCCGTTCATTTCCCGAGATACTAACATAGCCTTGCACCGAGAGAACTCCACAGCCTTGTGCTGCACGGGGAGATGACCCGACCACTCCTGTCTGTTTTGGACCACAGGGTAAAAAGAGGCATACTGGGCCAAGGAAACTGGGCACACTGAAAATCTGAGTACACAGTCATCCAAGATCTCAGTAACAGCAACCGAGTTCTCAGTTGAGTTTGGCACTGGGTCGTTGCCATGAATTATGTTTGCAGTGGTTGGTAAGTCTCCCAACTGCAGAAGAACCAGGACAGGTTGTCATCACCAAGACAGATTAAAACTTCAGAGAAACAGAAGTTAAAGAACATAAAAGTGCAAAAATCGGAGAGACTATCAGTTTACTAATAAAATGAAGAAACCACTACCTTGTCACTAGCCCCAATTCCCTACACTGAAGGGTATAATAGTGCCATCTGTCTTTCAAGGACCCTTTCCAGTGATATCTCATCCAGAGTTAACAGAGCGAGGCCTAGTAAAACTGCCTATTTAGATTGAGAATGCCAGAAACGCTAGCAGCATTTGGCAAGTCTTTAAAGAGCGTGGCTACACCAGCCAGAACACAGAGCAGCACACCATTGGTCGCCGCTTCTGAAACTTCAGTTGCTACTACTGCTGCCATACCGTCACTTGATGACCCACATGATGAATCAACGGGTGATCCATTAGAATTAGAAGATTCACCTGGCAGTTTGATCCCCCCCCCTGTGTGTGTGTGTGCTGTGGATCACCTCAACACCTAGTGAAAGCACAAGGAGAGGATCCTACAGTGATTCCTTCCACTGTCTCGTGGAGCAAAATTTAACAAACGTGGAAAAATTTCCGCTATGTAAACCAAATAAAGTGGGCGTGTGCTTGGTTTTCAGTTAGGCTAAGCTGTTCAAACCTCGCCACCACTCCATTACTGTAAAGTGACCCAGCACCAGTGGATATGAGATGAGATGGGATGGTAGTGGCAGAGGTGGTAATGTCAGTAGTGACGAAGATGATAGTGTCAGAGTAGCGGTGGGGGTAGTAGTAGTGGTGGTGGTGGTGGTGTGGTAGTGGTAGTAGTGGTGGTATAGGTGAAAATTACAATAATCTTGAGCTGTTGAAGAAGGGAGGTGCCATTGGGAAATAGGCTAGTCTGAGCACCATCAGCAGGAACTTTGTAAGAGTATAAAAGGCGTCGAGAGTATCCATATTACATAGTCTTTGCCAGAGCCTTGTCACATCATTCAGTGTGCCCCGATAATTACCGCAGTGACTATGTACCTCAGAGGTGCCTCCAGCAGGAAGCTATTAGTGATAGGATGGCTGAGGCTGCTGTCGACCGGATGAATCTCACTGAATTAATATAACAGTGTGGAGGTTTGACTTGAGATAATTTCACATTTGAAAGGAATAAGGGCGAGTTCCAGGAAATATTCCTCTGTGTAAAGAGATCCTCTAATGAGAGGCTTTAACATCCTTCCAGGATGGCGCTGGAAAACGAAGCAGGTGTTAAACTTGTTAGTCATTCGGCTGGTGCCTTTTTTGTAACCTCTTTGCAGATTCAGTCATTTACTTATAACCTAAACGCCGTGATAAGTTTATCTCAGCGCGGAGATAAACTTATGACTTAGTAGTAGTAGTAGTAGTAGTAGTAGTAGTAGTAGTAGTAGTAGTAATAGTAGTAGTAGTAGTAGCAGGCGATGCTG
>NC_091317.1:24063278-24090778 GCF_038502225.1 Cherax quadricarinatus
ACTGAGATAATCAGTAGATGGCATGAACCCACTGAGATAATCAGTAGATGACATGAACCCACTGAGATAATCAATAGATGGCATGAACCCACTGAGATAATCAGTAGATGACATGAACCCACTGAGATAATCAATAGATGGCATGAACCCACTGAGATAATCAGTAGATGACATGAACCCACTGAGATAATCAGTAGATGACATGAACCCACTGAGATAATCAATAGATGGCATGAACCCACTGAGATAATCAATAGATGGCATGAACCCACTGAGATAATCAGTAGATGACATGAACCCACTGAGATAATCAATAGATGGCATGAACCCACTGAGATAATCAATAGATGGCATGAACCCACTGAGATAATCAGTAGATGACATGAACCCACTGAGATAATCAATAGATGACATGAACCCACTGAGATAATCAGTAGATGGCATGAACCCACTGAGATAATCAGTAGATGACATGAACCCACTGAGATAATCAGTAGATGACATGAACCCACTGAGATAATCAATAGATGGCATGAACCCACTGAGATAATCAGTAGATGGCATGAACCCACTGAGATAATCAATAGATGGCATGAACCCACTGAGATAATCAATAGATGGCATGAACCCACTGAGATAATAGATGGCATGAACCCACTGAGATAATCAGTAGATGGCATGAACCCACTGAGATAATCAATAGATGGCATGAACCCACTGAGATAATCAGTAGATGACATGAACCCACTGAGATAATCAGTAGATGACATGAACCCACTGAGATAATCAATAGATGGCATGAACCCACTGAGATAATCAGTAGATGGCATGAACCCACTGAGATAATCAATAGATGGCATGAACCCACTGAGATAATCAATAGATGGCATGAACCCACTGAGATAATAGATGGCATGAACCCACTGAGATAATCAGTAGATGGCATGAACCCACTGAGATAATCAATAGATGGCATGAACCCACTGAGATAATCAGTAGATGGCATGAACCCACTGAGATAGTAGATGGCATGAACCCACTGAGATAATCAGTAGATGGCATGAACCCACTGAGATAATCAATAGATGGCATGAACCCACTGAGATAATCAATAGATGGCATGAACCCACTGAGATAGTAGATGACATGAACCCACTGAGATAATCAATAGATGGCATGAACCCACTGAGATAGTCAGTAGATGACATGAACCCACTGAGATAATCAGTAGATGACATGAACCCACTGAGATAATCAGTAGATGGCATGAACCCACTGAGATAATCAGTAGATGACATGAACCCACTGAGATAGTAGATGGCATGAACCCACTGAGATAATCAGTAGATGGCATGAACCCACTGAGATAATCAGTAGATGACATGAACCCTCTGAGATAATCAGTAGATGGCATGAACCCACTGAGATAGTAGATGGCATGAACCCACTGAGATAATCAGTAGATGGCATGAACCCACTGAGATAATCAGTAGATGGCATGAACCCACTGAGATAATCAGTAGATGACATGAACCCACTGAGATAATCAGTAGATGGCATGAACCCACTGAGATAGTAGATGGCATGAACCCACTGAGATAATCAGTAGATGGCATGAACCCACTGAGATAATCAGTAGATGGCATGAACCCACTGAGATAATCAGTAGATGGCATGAACCCACTGAGATAATCAGTAGATGGCATGAACCCACTGAGATAATCAGTAGATGACATGAACCCACTGAGATAATCAGTAGATGACATGAACCCACTGAGATAATCAATAGATGGCATGAACCCACTGAGATAATCAATAGATGGCATGAACCCACTGAGATAATCAGTAGATGACATGAACCCACTGAGATAATCAGTAGATGACATGAACCCACTGAGATAGTAGATGGCATGAACCCACTGAGATAATCAGTAGATGACATGAACCCACTGAGATAATCAATAGATGACATGAACCCACTGAGATAATCAATAGATGGCATTAACCCACTGAGATAATCAGTAGATGACATGAACCCACTGAGATAATCAGTAGATGACATGAACCCACTGAGATAATCAATAGATGGCATGAACCCACTGAGATAATCAGTAGATGACATGAACCCACTGAGATAATCAGTAGATGGCATGAACCCACTGAGATAATCAATAGATGGCATGAACCCACTGAGATAATCAGTAGATGGCATGAACCCACTGAGATAATCAATAGATGGCATGAACCCACTGAGATAATCAATAGATGGCATGAACCCACTGAGATAATCAATAGATGGCATGAACCCACTGAGATAGTAGATGGCATGAACCCACTGAGATAATCAGTAGATGGCATGAACCCACTGAGATAGTAGATGGCATGAACCCACTGAGATAATCAGTAGATGGCATGAACCCACTGAGATAGTAGATGGCATGAACCCACTGAGATAATCAGTAGATGGCATGAACCCACTGAGATAGTAGATGGCATGAACCCACTGAGATAATCAATAGATGGCATGAACCCACTGAGATAATCAATAGATGGCATGAACCCACTGAGATAATCAGTAGATGACATGAACCCACTGAGATAGTAGATGGCATGAACCCACTGAGATAATCAGTAGATGACATGAACCCACTGAGATAATCAGTAGATGACATGAACCCACTGAGATAATCAATAGATGACATGAACCCACTGAGATAATCAATAGATGGCATGAACCCACTGAGATAATCAGTAGATGACATGAACCCACTGAGATAATCAGTAGATGGCATGAACCCACTGAGATAATCAATAGATGGCATGAACCCACTGAGATAATCAGTAGATGACATGAACCCACTGAGATAATCAGTAGATGGCATGAACCCACTGAGATAATCAATAGATGGCATGAACCCACTGAGATAATCAGTAGATGGCATGAACCCACTGAGATAATCAATAGATGGCATGAACCCACTGAGATAATCAATAGATGGCTTGAACCCACTGAGATAATCAATAGATGGCATGAACCCACTGAGATAGTAGATGGCATGAACCCACTGAGATAATCAGTAGATGGCATGAACCCACTGAGATAGTAGATGGCATGAACCCACTGAGATAATCAATAGATGGCATGAACCCACTGAGATAGTAGATGGCATGAACCCACTGAGATAATCAATAGATGGCATGAACCCACTGAAATAATCAATAGATGACATGAACCCACTGAAATAATCAATAAATGACATGAACCCACTGAAATAATCAATAAATGACATGAACCCACTGAGATAGTAGATGGCATGAACCCACTGAAATAATCAATAGATGACATGAACCCACTGAAATAATCAATAGATGACATGAACCCACTGAAATAATCAATAAATGACATGAACCCACTGAAATAATCAATAGATGACATGAACCCACTGAAACAATCAGTATCTGGCAACAAATTCACTTCTCCTCGTATCCACATCTTCACATCCACAATAACATCCACTTTTCTCGCTGCCTCCACTTTTCCTCCGTTTTTCTTCTGCTCTTCCTGATGGAAGACATGATGAAGGGACTCCCTCCCTTCTTTCCTACCCTCCCTCCCTTCCTTCCTACACTTCCCCCTCCCTCTGCTCGCGGCTTCCTATTCCTCCATTCGAGTTATTCTGAGTGAAATAGAAGAGGAACAGAAGAGAGCAACAGAGAGAAGTGCAACAGATAAGAGCAACGGAAAGGAGCAGCAGCAAGCAGCCAGGTAGACACATCAAGGTAGACACAGGTCCTCGGGACAGTCAAGCAGACACATGGGTCATCAGGACACCCGGGTCGACACGGTTCCAAAGGACAACATGGTAGACACGTGTCATTAAGAGGCTCTGGTAGATACGTCCAGGTAGACATGTGTCATCAAGAGGCTCTGGTAGATACGTCCAGGTAGACACGTCCCATCATCAAGGTCAGGTAGACCCGTCATGGTAAACAGGAGTTGCTAGGATGGCAATGTAGACACGTCCAGGTAGACAAGGATCATCAAAAGGGGTAAGGTAAACACGTGCAGGTAGACAGGGGTCATGAGAAGGGGCAGGCAGACAGAGCTGGGACGTGAGTAAGGTTTCAAGTGTTGGTGGGACCTGCCTCCCACTGAGCACAGTTTTGGGTCTACAAATTGGTCTTGTGTGAGGTGGATGTCAAGAAGTGCTCACACTGTGATAAAGATGTCAGTTGATATGGAGAGAGAGAGAGAGAGAGAGAGAGAGAGAGAGAGAGAGAGAGAGAGAGAGATAAAGAGTTTGTTTGTAAAAGTGTGACTGTCTGCAGAAAAGGATTATCCTACCACTATCACGATGAAGGACTGTGGATAACACAGTAGCTCTGGTACCACGTCGTGCATTATTTATTATTATTATTATAATAAAAAAGAAGCGCTAAGCCACAAGGACTATACAGCGGTGCATTATTTAAAGGCTCGCTATACCCGTAAAAATGAAAAATGCGGAGGGTGGGGGGTTGGAAACGCGAATTTTTAAAATTTATGAAATTTTTTGAAGTTCTATTGTATTTACAATGCCCAACAATCCTCTAAGAAAAAGAATGATTTTATATATTTTTAAAGAAAATAATTTTTGATAAAAAAATGAGGAAAACTGGCAGGCACTCAAAATATACAGCCAATTAAACCCAATTCTTAAGTGTATGAAACCAACCTGAAGTGACATTTTCCAATTACATGAAAACCAGTTTATTTTAATAAATTTAAACTTGGATAGTAAAAACTGAAAGCAGAGTTTTCTTTCAGTAAAAGCTCATTAAGACAAAGTTTGAAGACTATTAGAAAGAGCATTCTCCAGAAAGTGTTCTGAATTCAGAGACTCGAGGATTCAATAAAATTCAATAAATTTTCTAATTTGCATCTCAACTTGGTTGTGACCCGGGCCGCAGGGGGCGTTGACCCCCCGAAACCCCCTCCAGGTGTGGACCAAACCAACATTAATATTTTGAACACCATAAGACGAGGTTTTCTTAAGTTAGTATCAGGAGAGTAATATCATATTCCCATTTACTCTAATAAAAATGGTAAACTGGGGTTTAATAGAACCAGTAATAACACGAACCTTTCTTTCTGGAAATCACAGAAGGGCGGAAAATTTGAAGCCGACCCGAAGAGGCATTCTGTACTTAATGAGTGCTATCCTGGCTGTAAGCCGCATCAACCATTAATGAGTACTATCCTGGCTGTAAGCCGCATCAACCATTAATGAGTACTATCCTGGCTGTAAGCCGCATCAACCATTAATGAGTACTATCCTGGCTGTAAGCCGCATCAACCATTAATGAGTACTATCCTGGCTGTAAGCCGCATCAACCATTAATGAGTACTATCCTGGCTGTAAGCCGCATCAACCATTAATGAGTACTATCCTGGCTGTAAGCCGCATCAACCATTAATGAGTACTATCCTGGCTGTAAGCCGCATCAACCATTAATGAGTACTATCCTGGCTGTAAGCCGCATCAACCATTAATGAGTACTATCCTGGCTGTAAGCCGCATCAACCATTAATGAGTACTATCTTGGCTGTAAGCCGCATCAACCATTAATGAGTACCATCCTGGCTGTAAGCCGCATCACCCGTTAATGAGTACTATCCTGGCTGTAAGCCGCATCAACCATTAATGAGTACTATCCTGGCTGTAAGCTGCATCAACCATTAATGAGTACTATCCTGGCTGTAAGCCGCATCACCCATTAATGAGTACTATCCTGGCTGTAAGCCGCATCAACCATTAATGAGTACTATCCTGGCTGTAAGCCGCATCAACCATTAATGAGTACTATCCTGGCTGTAAGCTGCATCAACCATTAATGAGTACCATCCTGGCTGTAAGCTGCATCAACCATTAATGAGTACTATCCTGGCTGTAAGCCGCATCAACCATTAATGAGTACTATCCTGGCTGTAAGCCGCATCAACCATTAATGAGTACCATCCTGGCTGTAAGCTGCATCAACCATTAATGAGTACTATCCTGGCTGTAAGCCGCATCAACCATTAATGAGTACTATCCTGGCTGTAAGCCGCATCACCCATTAATGAGTACTATCCTGGCTGTAAGCCGCATCACCCATTAATGAGTACTATCCTGGCTGTAAGCCGCATCAACCATTAATGAGTACCATCCTGGCTGTAAGCCGCATCACCCGTTAATGAGTACTATCCTGGCTGTAAGCCGCATCAACCATTAATGAGTACTATCCTGGCTGTAAGCTGCATCAACCATTAATGAGTACTATCCTGGCTGTAAGCCGCATCACCCATTAATGAGTACTATCCTGGCTGTAAGCCGCATCAACCATTAATGAGTACTATCCTGGCTGTAAGCCGCATCAACCATTAATGAGTACTATCCTGGCTGTAAGCTGCATCAACCATTAATGAGTACCATCCTGGCTGTAAGCTGCATCAACCATTAATGAGTACTATCCTGGCTGTAAGCCGCATCAACCATTAATGAGTACTATCCTGGCTGTAAGCCGCATCAACCATTAATGAGTACCATCCTGGCTGTAAGCTGCATCAACCATTAATGAGTACTATCCTGGCTGTAAGCCGCATCAACCATTAATGAGTACTATCCTGGCTGTAAGCCGCATCACCCATTAATGAGTACTATCCTGGCTGTAAGCCGCATCACCCATTAATGAGTACTATCCTGGCTGTAAGCCGCATCAACCATTAATGAGTACCATCCTGGCTGTAAGCCGCATCAACCATTAATGAGTACTATCCTGGCTGTAAGCCGCATCACCCATTAATGAGTACCATCCTGGCTGTAAGCCGCATCAACCATTAATGAGTACTATCCTGGCTGTAAGCCGCATCACCCATTAATGAGTACTATCCTGGCTGTAAGCCGCATCACCCATTAATGAGTACCATCCTGGCTGTAAGCCGCATCACCCATTAATGAGTACTATCCTGGCTGTAAGCCGCATCACCCATTAATGAGTACCATCCTGGCTGTAAGCCGCATCAACCATTAATGAGTACCATCCTGGCTGTAAGCCGCATCAACCATTAATGAGTACTATCCTGGCTGTAAGCCGCATCAAACATTAAATACTGAAGCCATTTAGAAAAGGCAAACTCTTATATTTTGTGAGATTAATCGGAAATCAAAATTCCATTCTTTTCAAAACTACCAATTTAACACAAAATTGGCAAATGTTCACCAACAACACGCTGGTATATCTCTCTCTGTTATCATTGATTTGTGAGGTAACCTTTTATTTTTGGGTCATTTGAAGACGAGCCACTTAGGGTTTATCAAAGATATCAGAGCCATTTCTGGATGTTGTGAATGGGTTCAGTAAATGCGGTCATAGGGCATCTGTACATGCCAAATGTTGCTAGAATTTTGTCCTAGTTACCGTACACAAACGTCTAAAAATTTGAGCAGATCGGATTAGGCCTCGTGTTATGAACGGCTAACGAAAATCTGGAGAAAGAAAAAAATACGAAGAGAATTTTGTCAGCTGCTTTAATTCCCTCCTTCTGGGATACCTAACTGTGCTACAGGTAATGGGGGAATGAAATCTCTGAAGCTGCCATACCTACTGATCCCATGGGGAAATGACCGTATTTCCACCGCCATATTAATAAAACAAATTTATTTTATCACTGGGAGAACGACATACCCATAGGGGTGATACAGTACCTGAGAAATGGGAGGCAATTAAGTTCGATCCAAGAAAAGAGAAGACTAGACCGGCTTCCTGACCGTCAAGTTACTCGACACTTTAAACATTAACTGGATCAAGCCTTACGAAATTTATGTCGTCATTATTAACCTTCTGTTGTCAACAATTTAGTGTCGTTTCCCATCAGATCTCAGCTGCTGGAACTTGTCACCACTGAGCGTCATGTTATTCTCCACTCTCCACTGGAAGACTTTAATATCTTCTTGTAATTTTTCCCTATCTTCCAGGGTGATTTTCATGCTTTTTTTAAAGTGTTATTCACAGGTAAAATTATTACCAGTCTTTCAAATTCCATAATGCAAAGTTTCGTGGCGCTAACCATAAGTGTTAATGCAACACCAGACATCCCTGTTGAGAGTGTGGTACTTTAGACCTAGGCACTCGATCCAAGTACTCAACTCCCCCACTACAGCAGCATGAGTAGGGGCACCAAGGGAACTTAAACAGGGACCGTGACTCGAGTGCTACTTCAGCTAGTACAACACTGCATTTTGAGTTGCAATTTAAGCAACGTGCACCTTGAGTAAGCACCGTGACTCGAGTGATACTTAAGCTAGCACAAGACAGGAAGGAAAATCCTCAGGTAATTTGTTGCCAGTCATCATAAATGTCTGACATGATGGAGGGTGAGAAAGAGAGAGACGAGAGAAAGGGGGGGGGTGAGAGAGAAACGAGGGAAAGAGGGGGTGAGAGAGAGACGGGGGAAAGAGGGGGTGAGAGAGAGACGAGGGAAAGAGGTGAGAGAGAGACGAGGGAAAGAATGGGTGAGAGAGAGACGAGGGAAAGGGGGGGTGAGAGAGAGACGAGGGAAAGAGGGGGTGAGAGAGAGACGAGGGAAAGAGGGGGTGAGAGAGACGAGGGAAAGAAGAGGTGAGGGAGAGGGTGGGTGAGTGTTTGAGGGGAGTGAGAGGAGAGGTGAGAGGAGTGATAGGAGTGTGTGAGAGGTGAGAGGGTTAGAGAAGATGAGAAAGAAAGTGAGAAAAGGATAAAAAAGAAGGGGTTGAAAAAGAAGGGGGGTGAAAGAGGAGGGTGAGAAAGAAGGGGTAAAGAGTGAAGAAGAGGTGATGTAAAAAAATGGGGATGAAAAAAGGGGATGAAAAAGAGGGGGATACCCAGGGACACCACATAGGATCAAACCACAAAGCATGCAAGCGCTCACATCACACAGGATCAAACACCACAAAGCAAGCAAGCACTCACATCACACAGGATCAAACACCACAAAGCAAGCAAGAACTCACATCACACAGGATCAAAAACCACAAAACAAGCAAGAACTCACATCACACAGGATCAAACACAACAAAGCAAGCAAACACTCACATCACACAGGATCAAACACAACAAAGCAAGCAAGCACTCACATCACACAGGATCAAACACCACAAAGCAAGCAAGAACTCACATCACACAGGATCAAACACCACAAAGCAAGCAAGCACTCACACCACACAGGATCAAACACCACAAAGCAAGCAAGTGTTCACACCGCACAGGATCAAACACCACAAAGCAAGCAAGCACTCAGACCACACAGGATCAAACACCACAAAGCACTCACATCACACAGGATCAAACACCACAAAGCAAGCAAGTGTTCACACCGCACAGGATCAAACACCACAAAGCAAGCAAGCACTCAGACCACACAGGATCAAACACCACAAAGCACTCACATCACACAGGATCAAACACCACAAAGCAAGCAAGTGTTCACACCGCACAGGATCAAACACCACAAAGCAAGCAAGCACTCAGACCACACAGGATCAAACACCACAAAGCAAGCACTCACATCACACAGGATCAAACACCACAAAGCAAGCAAGCACTCAGACCACACAGGATCAAACATCACAAAGCAAGCAAGCGCTCACACCACACAGGATCAAACACCACAAAGCAAGCAAGCGCTCACACCACACAGGATCAAACACCACAAAGCAAGCAAGCGCTCACACCACACAGGATCAAACACCACAAAGCAAGAAAGCACTCACATCACACAGGATCAAACACCACAAAGCAAGCAAGCGCTCACACCACACAGGATCAAACACCACAAAGCAAGCAAGCGCTCACACCACACAGGATCAAACACCACAAAGCAAGCACTCACATCACACAGGATCAAACACCACAAAGCAAGCAAGCACTCACACCACACAGGATCAAACACCACAAAGCAAGCAAGCGCTCACACCACACAGGATCAAACACCACAAAGCAAGCAAGCACTCACATCACACAGGATCAAACACCACAAAGCAAGCACTCACACCACACAGGATCAAACACCACAAAGCAAGCACTCACACCACACAGGATCAAACACCACAAAGCAAGCAAGCACTCACATCACACAGAATCAAACACCACAAAGCAAGCAAGAACTCACACCACACAGGATCAAACACCACAAAGCAAGCAAGCACTCACATCACACAGGATCAAACACCACAAAGCAAGCACTCACATCACACAGGATCAAACACCACAAAGCAAGCACTCACACCACACAGGATCAAACACCACAAAGCAAACAAGCACTCACATCACACAGGATCAAACACCACAAAGCAAGCAAGCACTCACATCACACAGGATCAAACACCACAAAGCAAGCACTCACATCACACAGGATCAAACACCACAAAGCAAGCAAGCACTCACATCACACAGGATCAAACACCACAAAGCAAGCAAGCACTCACATCACACAGGATCAAACACCACAAAGCAAGCACTCACACCACACAGGATCAAACACCACAAAGCAAGTAAGAACTCACACCACACAGGATCAAACACCCCAAAGCAAGTAAGAACTCACACCACACAGGATCAAACACCACAAAGCAAGCACTCACATCACACAGGATCAAACACCACAAAGCAAGCACTCACATCACACAGGATCAAACACAACAAAGCAAGCACTCACACCACACAGGATCAAACACCACAAAGCAAGCAAGCACTCACATCACACAGGATCAAACACCACAAAGCAAGCAAGCACTCATCACACAGGATCAAACACCACAAAGCAAGCAAGCACTCACATCACACAGGATCAAACACCACAAAGCAAGCAAGCACTCACACCACACAGGATCAAACCCCAAAACAACCAAATATTAACATCATACAAGATCCAGCAGTAAATTAGAAAGGATCGAACAAGACATGGACTGAGTTAATCCCCCAGCAGCAGCAGCAGGAGAGAGGAGGATTACTCAGCCGGGGATTAATTCACTGTTTTAATAAAGATTTATGAATCATATTTTTTCGACGAAAATCTTGGGATGAAGTTATAAGAGGCTTTAATAAATGTTGTTAATGGCATTAAGGTGTTGTGGCAGGTGAGTTCATTGTCTGCCTGTGTGTGTGTGTGTGTGTGTGTGTGTTTGTGCGCGCGCGCGCGCCTGTGTGTGTTTCTCTGTGTACTCAACTATATGTGATTAACGATGTCTAGTCACACACACACACACACACACACACACACACACAACACACACAGACACAACACACACACACGGACACACACACAACACACACAGACACAACACACACACACACACACACACACAACACACACAACACACACAGACACAACACACACACACACACACACACACACACAACACACACAGACACAACACACACACACGGACACACACACACGGACACACACACCACACACACAGACACACACACACAACACACAACACACATACAACACACACACACATACACACAACACACAAAACACACACACACACACACACACACACCACACACACACACACACACAGACACAGACACACACAGACACACACACACAGACACACACAACACACACACACACACACACACACACACACACACACACACAACACACACGCTAACAGACACAACACACACAACACACACACACAGACACAACACACACACACGGACACACACACACACACACACACACACACACACACACACACACATCACCCACACACAGACACAGACACACACACACAACACACACAACACAACACAACACACAACACACACACAACACGCACACAACACGCACACAACACACACACAACACACACACACACGTGTATCTCATGAGAAGCCTAGTTTCTAAGACTTAAAACCCTCAATAAGCACAGAAGCTGCAGTTCGCCAGCTTCAAAAGGTCTAGAAGCCTCCCACGAGGCTTCTACACCTGATTCCTATCACGAAGCTTCTAGGCCTGAACCCTACCAAGTGGTCCAAAATCTGCAAATCAACAATTTTAAAAGGCCCAAGTTTTAGATAAATTCACTTAAGTAGTAGTCTGGTACAAATAGCTTAGTATACTCAGTACACACAGGAGCTGTAGCTCAATACCAGCAATACAAAGGTGCTGTAGGTAACACCAGTAACACACAGGAACCGTAGATCAATACCATTAATACATGGGAACTGTAGATCAGCAGAAATAACACAGGAACTGTAGATCAACAGAAGTAACACAGGAACTGTAGATCAACAGAAATAACACTGGAACTGCAGATCAACAGAAGTAACACAGGAACTGTAGATCAACAGAATTAACACTGGAACTGTAAATCAACAGAAGTAACACAGGAACTGTAGATCAACAGAAGTAACACAGGAACTGTAGATCAACAGAAGTAACACTGGAACTGTAGATCAACAGAAGTAACACAGGAACTGTAGATCAACAGAAGTAACACTGGAACTGTAGATCAACAGAAGTAACACACAGGAACTGTAGATCAACAGAAGTAACACAGGAACTGTAGATCAACAGAAGTAACACACAGGAACTGTAGATCAACAGAAGTAACACACAGGAACTGTAGATCAACAGAAGTAACACAGGAACTGTAGATCAACAGAAGTAACACTGGAACTGTAGATCAACAGAAGTAACACTGGAACTGAAGATCAACAGAAGTAACACAGGAACTGTAGATCAACAGAAGTAACACAGGAACTGTAGATCAACAGAAGTAACACACAGGAAATGTAGATCAACAGAAGTAACACACAGGAACTGTAGATCAACAGAAGTAACACACAGGAACTGTAGATCAACAGAAGTAACACAGGAACTGTAGATCAACAGAAGTAACACAGGAACTGTAGATCAACAGAAGTAACACAGGAACTGTAGATCAACAGAAGTAACACAGGAACTGTAGATCAACAGAAGTAACACAGGAACTGTAGATCAACAGAAGTAACACAGGAACTGTAGATCAGCAGAAATAACACAGGAACTGTAGATCAACAGAAGTAACACAGGAACTGTAGATCAACAGAAGTAACACAGGAACTGTAGATCAACAGAAGTAACACAGGAACTGTAGATCAACAGAAGTAACACAGGAACTGTAGATCAACAGAAGTAACACAGGAACTGTAGATCAACAGAAGTAACACAGGAACTGTAGATCAACAGAAGTAACACAGGAACTGTAGATCAACAGAAGTAACACAGGAACTGTAGATCAACAGAAGTAACACAGGAACTGTAGATCAACAGAAGTAACACAGGAACTGTAGATCAACAGAAATAACACTGGAACTGTAGATCAACAGAATTAACACAGGAACTGTAGATCAACAGAAGTAACACACAGGAACTGTAGATCAACAGAAGTAACGCACAGGAACTGTAGATCAGCAGAAGTAACACACAGGAACTGAAGATCAGCAGAAGTAACACACAGGAACTGTAAATCAACAGAAGTAACACACAAGAACTGTAGATCAACAGAAGTAACACAAAGGAACTGTAGATCAACCGAAGTAACACACAGGAACTGTAGATCAGCAGAAGTAACACACACGAACTGTAAATCAACAGAAGTAACACACAGGAACTGTAGATCAACAGAAGTAATACACAGGAACTGTAGATCAGCAGAAGTAACACACAAGAACTGTAGATCAGCAGAACACACAGGAACTGTAGATCAGCAGAAGTAACACACAGGAACTGTAAATCAACAGAAGTAACACACAGGAACTGTAGATCAACAGAAGTAACACACAGGAACTGTAGATCAACCGAAGTAACACACAGGAACTGTAGATCAGCAGAAGTAACACACAGGAACTGTAGATCAGCAGAAGTAACACACAGGAACTGTAAATCAACAGAAGTAACACACAGGAACTGTAGATCAACAGAAGTAACACACAGGAACTGTAGATCAGCAGAAGTAACACACAAGAACTGTAGATCAACAGAAGTAACACACAGGAACTGTAGATCAACAGAAGTAACACACAGGAACTGTAGATCAACAGAAGTAACACACAAGAACTGTAGATCAGCAGAAGTAACACACAGGAACAAGAGAGTGACATGATTAAGAGATTTTATATTTTCAGCACTAACTAGATACGTGAGAGACGTACAGATTACTTTTAAAAAGATATTCGTCCGCCTGTTAAATCACAGAAACCAATAGACTGACCTTAATGGAACTCAAACGAATTAAACTGCCATACCTCATATGCTAAAAAAAAATATGAAGTGTTTGAACGATGCTTAATATTTTGAAGTTGTTGTGCGTTTTAATTAAATATCATCTAAATGGCTAAAGGTAATTGTGTAAATAATTATGTGGTGTGGATAAAAGGAATATAAAGTTTTTTAATTTTACAATTCGACGCTTCCATTTTTTTGTGATTTAGAAACATATGTATATCCTAAATTTGATGAATAAAACGAGCTAAACCCACTGAAAAACTAACGCTTGCTCAAGGTTCGAAGCCAATATGAAGAGGCATCGTCGAGTAATAGTTCCAAAGCCGTTATCACAGTTTGTTTAATAAACATAGCAAACTTGGACTTGCACATTCAACAACTAGGCCACACTTTCCTTTAGGCAAAATTTACCGCCGCAGAAAGTTTGAAGCCGATCATAAGAAACATTCTCAGGTCATTGCATAGAGCTACAATCCTCACTTTTCTTTTTTATGCTAGAAAACTGAAAAATCTTCACCATCGGCTTGAAACCCAAGTCACTCTTTCAGTAAGATGTGTCAGTCTTAAAATTGGAAGCCGTCCAGAAGAGGTCTGGAAAAAAAATTCCTTTCCCTGACTTATTTTGGAGTTTGTCACTATCGGTATATACAAGTGTAGCAGACATGTGAGCTTCTCGAGGAATAAACGAGTAGTTATCGGTCAAACTACTCGGAGTTTTTGACAGTCAGCGCCCCCTACCATCCAGGGTAAGAACTCTGATGTTTACCTAATAACCAGGGTAAGCCAGTAGTGTCACTCTACTCCTGACTCTCCTCCCGGTAAGTAGTTATCGGGATTGATCACTGTATTCAGTTACCTGCATTGGCTTAGATTTAATCTGGCTACCCATGTGTGTCTATGCCATAACCTATGTCTCCTCTCATAACCTCTATTTTTCTCAGCCTGTAGGACTGGAATCTGGTCGCTCCAATTTGCGGACCAGGAGGGGCTGCCTGTTCCTTGACCAGAATTCTGTGTTTCTTGACTAGTGATCCCACCCAGTCGTATGTTTGAGTTACGATATGGAAGTTTTGATCCACTGTACTAGCCTCCACTTCACGTAGCTGGCTCTAGGAAAATCGTACGAAAATCTGTATTGACCAGGTCATCCTGGTCAACTCTACTGTCCTCATCGCCTCAGTAGCGTAAGGAAATCTGACCGAAACATTTAAATCTTCGTCTGTATCATAGAAGTAGGAAGATGAAGTCGATGTATCCGTGAGAATGATCATACATCCGTCTCGAAAAGCGGTCGGTTGCTTTCAGTGTAGCAGTTAATGCCACTGTCCCCGGAAACCACCATTTCCTAAACCCGGTGTTCATCGCCAGGATGACAGACACCCTCAGAAATAACTGAACAACGTTTAGCAAAATTACCTCTTTAGATAAGAGCACCAACAGAGCAATAATTTTTCAGCTAATAATGGTGAAGGAGAAAGAATAAACACCAGGAGTTATAAACTAGATCGGCAGGCAACCTCCAGTAGTACTTCCCACTGCTGCACCAGTGGGCCATCTGACATGCCCTAAGGTGGCCAAATTTGCATCTGGTGGAGAGGAGGAGCCAACAGATGCTAGAATAGGATAAGAATAATAAACAGTTTTCTTTTCGTCAAGGAGTAGAATATCACAAGAGAAAATATTCCCACTAATCTCACCAACGACACCGACAAAAGAGGGAGTGGTGAAGGGTATCTTGATTCTATCCGTAGGATCTATTTCCTCGGATCAGTAATCCTTCAGGGAGGCAGGGAGCCCCACTTAAAGGACATACGCAGATCACATGCCGCATCCTGTTATGGTTGCGTGTGTGTGCGTGTGTGTGTGTGTGTGTGTGTGTGTGTATGTGTGTGTGTGTGTGTGTGTGTGTGTGTGTGTGTGTGTGTGTGGTGTGTGTGTGCGCGCGCCCTGACTCGGACGATACAACCGGTTCTTGAAACCTGCCCTTGAAGTGAGTGCCTTGATGCCGGTGAAGGACTCTTGATCCTAGGAGTCTGAATTCTCTCTTTCACTCGTGGATCGAACCTGGTTGCCTCCCAATTTCCCTGGTGTTGGTTTAGAAAGACACGTAAGCAAACACTATGACATATTTATTAGAAAACGTTTCGGTCCTGGGACCTTGATCACTTCTAACATAAAGAGGTAGAAAGACATTATATATATAGGCGGAGAGTGAGGTGTGACGCACGTGACCTGAGGAATGTCATAAGAATATAAGAATGGAGGAACACTGCAGAAGGCCTACTGGCCCATGCGAGGCAGGCCCTTATCAAAAACAACCTCTACCTATGACTCAAGAAATCGTAATGACACGATTGCAAATAAACCATACCCCCGGCCGGGATTGAACCCGCGGTCATAGAGTCTCAAAACTCCAGCCCGTCGCGTTAGCCACTAGACCAGCTAGCCCCAATAAGATTCATCCAACTAGGTATATTTCTACACGATAGGAAAGTTAGCACAGGCACCTCTGTGACCACGCTAGCTGGAGATTCGTCTGTAAAAACTTGCATTTGTGGTCACAGAGGTGCCTGTGCTAACTTTCCTATGGTGTAGAAATATACCTAGTCGGATGAATCTTATTGTGGCTAGCTGGTCTAGTGGCTAACGCGACGGGCTGGAGTTTTGAGACTCTATGACCGCGGGTTCAATCCCGGCCGGGGGTATGGTTTAACCTCTACCTATGATGAGGACGGGTAGACGATGAAATCAAGTGACTCCTGTGTTGTTGGGTTGGTGCTTAAGTATCATCCCTGGTGTTATGCGATCCCTACGGGGTTTAGCACTTCGTGAAGCTTCCATCAACATTCATTAAATCTCAAGTTTTATAAGTATCATTCTTTTATTCATGGAAAAGCGCTAAACCCGCAAGGTCCATACAACTGCAAGCAAATCAGGGAACTGGTGGGGGGTTGAACTCGTGGCGAGTGAGTCCCAAAACTCACAGGCGAGTGCGGTAACCACTTGCCTGGAGACCAGCTTGATTTAGAAACTAAGATGCAGCAATACTCACACATGAACTATCATGGGGGAGCGCTAAACCCGTAGGTATCATACAGCGTGTGTGTGTGTTTGTGAAGGGGGGGGGAAGATGGAAGGCATCCAGGCTTAATTCAGGGAATTGGAGCACAGATCTAATTCCCTAGATCAAGAGCCCCTCACCAGCATCAAGGAACCTTCCTTGAGGGAGAAAACTGACAAATGAAGACACAGCAAAATGAGACCTTGATTATCAACAGGTTTCACCTACACGAGGCTTTACCACTTGATAAATTATGATCATAACCAAGCGCTAAACTCCTACGGGCTCATACAGCACCACTGGATAAAGCCTCATCTAAGTGGAACGTCGTGCTATTAAGAGTCTCCTCTTATTGCAAGCGTCATTTTTACCACTTTTCGGCTACGTCCTGCTGCAACAACTCTCACTTCAACGTCGCAACTCAGCCATTATTGCAAAATAACAAGATTCTTTTTTATTAAAATAGAGAATTCCAAATGACTATTCTATATTCAGATTTTATACCATAAAAGTTGCATTCATTAGCCATTCAGCTCGAAGCAGTATATCCTAAAAATAAAGTAAAATAACGGTTTTATTTTACTTATAAACCACTAGAACTGTTTGGTTTTTTCCTGGGTTTTAAGCTTATTCCTTTCCTAACATTAATAAATTTATTCTTTAATTTTCAACGTGCTACTGTCGTGAATAATTCCTCTTATAACAAATTATAATGAAGCAAATGAAACTACCCCAATTTTTTTTTCACATTCCAAAATCCAAATCTATAAAGCGATGCGTGTCTCCGGGCATCAGTATTAGCAAATTTAGGCGATGGGGAAAATATCCCGACTATTTATGCTGACAGATGCTGGGCTCTGAGTTGGACAGTATATATCACTTCAACCACACCACAGCACAGCACAAGGGGGTAATATTCACTCCAAATTTAGCATGGAGCAACATTTGTTATGAATTAGCGAATTAATTTAAAGCAGTCATCACTGGAGATTTACTTACATATACGGTAGGCAACTATTAACATTTCTCCTCTCTGACCCCTTGAAACGGGTCACTACTATTCACCGTTCTCTACCCAAAGCACCGTAACTTAACCGTACTCGCTGAAACTCACACTTGACGGCATACTAGCTCACTGTCCCTACTGTGCCTGCTTCAGGTAGGTATGAAAGACCTTTAATACATCCGGCTGGCTACTATTAAACATCAAGAATAAGTAGGTACAATACCGTGACTGGAACAGTACACAAAACCCGCACACAGGAGAGAGGGGCTTACGACGACGTTTCGATCCGTCTTGGACCTATATGAAGGTTGTGCACATTATAATAACATCCTACCAAACTCTGCTGTAGACTGGTGGGTCCGCACCATCAACTGAGCTAAGTCAGGAGCACATTCCACAAATCTCACAGCACAACTTAGCAGTTATTCGTTGGCGTGGCTGCTAAGTGTTGATATAACTGACACCCAACAACAATGAGTTCATTAGTTAAGGTAACTAAAAAAATAAGAAAATATACGCACCCTTCACGGAGTGTGAGAGCTGTCCCACGATGAGCTGTACTCCACACATACATATAATTGGAAAACGAAGATTTATTAACATGCTAAGTACCGCTCCATCTTCAAGATCCGTGTATGTATACATAAAATATAAATAAATGTACATATATGCAAAACAACCACACGAGAGAGAGTTGAATGATATCCCTAGGCCTTTCGTGTTGCAATCAACACATCAGGAGCTTGCAGTGTTGCAGAAAAGAGGAGGAAGTCCAAGCAAATTGTTCTGCATAATGTGATATCACCTGTTTACTGTGAGCATATTGCATAATATATATATATATATATATATATATAATATATATATATATATATAATTATATATATATATATATATATATATAATATATATATATATATAATAAATATATATATATAATATATATATATATATATAATTATATATATATATATATATATATATATATATATATGCACGTACATACGCTACTCTCGGTACATAAATATAACACAATATGTATATATCTACCCATTTTGTTCCACCAGTGGAAATTTCCTTAACGACCCAAACACTGAACGCTTATATTTACCTTTTTCCTCGTTGTCCTCGTGTTAGTAGCACATAATATTAAGCACTGAAACTACAATACTAGGCTCACATCCGGCCACTACGTCACTCAACACAACAATCATCACAGTCGATCATACTTAAGGTTGAAGCAGTCTGAATGAACCAGAGTCGAAAAGACTGGTTCACCCGTGAAGTGTTTTGCCATATTAACAGCAGCTATTAGTAGAGTTTACCAGATTTATATGTTACGCATCTGATGCTATTTTATGCATTGCCATTCCGATTTTTTGTATTGCGAATTTTGAAGTTTTTCGTTAATTATAGGCTGTATAACCCTTGTGGTTTAGCGTTTCTTTTTGAATATAATAATTCACTAATTATAATGGGACATCTGTGTGGTTTCGTCCGTTAGAAATACTTCCCAAGGCTTCGTGTTTACTACTGGGGGTTGTCTCTCTCTTGATGCTGGGGAACAGCTCTTGATCCAGTGAATGGCATTCAGATACCAATAAATAGATAAGACATGCGTACAATAGATGGGTATCTTTATTGCTGAAAAGTTTCACGTACACGGTAGGCTTTTTCAGTCGACGCGTAATGTTATAGGCTCGAACGTGTGAATAACGCCGTGTTGTCGGACACACACACACACACACACACACACACACACACACACACACACACACACACACACACACACACACACACAAGACAGCAGAAGCAGTGGAGAAGCAACTTTAAGGTCATCAGTCCCTCAGACTATGATGCTCTTGTGTACGAATGGTATATAATACCGACAAGATGAGATTAAGACACATGTGCAACATCTGGGTATCTTTATTGTAGACGTTTCGCCATCCAGTGGCTTTATCAATACAAATTCTAGGACATAACTTGAAGACAGTAGAACTATGTACAGAAGATGAGGTAATCAGTCCCTCAACCTAGGAGTAGGTGCGAAGAGCACCATAGTCGTGGAGATTCTGAAGCAGAAGATGATGCTCTTACTACCCTATGGCTGTAAAAATATCGAAAGGTCCGTTTTCTATGACCATATCGTCTGTGTGTTTATATATGTTTCAGAGAATGGGGAATATATCGTCCAGTTTAGCCAGAATATTCCCCCCTGAAGGTCTATATCGTAAGTTTATTCAGGTATACACAATTACAGTTACATAGATTATCATATAGATATAGAGAACCTAGGATAACCCAAAAAAAGTCAAAGTGACATTCCCATTCGGGTTCAAAATTAAGCCATAGTATTCTAACAAATATATATAGTAAACATGGCCAGGATATTGTAAAAACAAGGTATATACATTATGCAATTTAACCAGGGCTCTCAAAAGAGCCTTTACCTAAAAAAAAAAAATTGCTTCTTTAACTATGGGCATAATTTTTAAATGGGAGGACCTGTGAGCCAGGGAAAGGCCTCGGTCAAATGACCAAAAGCTCCAATGGAGGGTCATTATGCGACTAAGACCCGCGTCAGATGTTAATAAAATAAATATCTTAACGATGTTTCGCCCACAGCGAAACGGCGTTAAACAAAAGTTTTACGCTGTAATATATGGTACCGACAGGTTGATGATTAAGACAAGTGCAACGCTTAGGTATTTGCACTGGCGAAACGTGTCGCTTAGTGAAGCCTGCTGTGCAGGCGAAATGTTCCGTCAATAAATATAACTGTGTTGCACAAGTATCTTATCAAAAGCCTTACTGTGTCCATGTGTCCGAGCCATCATTTGTTAGAAATATTTAACACCAATAAAATAACTTAATTTAGTGACCCTCAGACCGATTGTCCCTGAATTGTAAAAAAAAAAGATGAAAGAATAAAATACATTCGGCTTCTTAGGTATCCCCCGGAAAGGGGATACGCTATTGTGGCATGCAAAGAGTACGTAACCTTTATTCGGCGCATGGACACACCCTCATTTACAGGCTATCTCCCCCAACCAGCGAACCAGGTTGCTAAGAGTTGATGATGGGGCCCCATCGTTCAACTAGTGACCAGGTTCTAGCCAATAAGAAGGTGGGATTGACAATCGCAGAGGTTATGTGGATACCGCTCTCCTGTCTGCCCTTGTCATTCCCATTCTAGAGCTGGTTGAAGCACGGTCTGCTATCTTGTGGCTTCTATTTCTGCCTTGCTTACCGTGGAGTGCACTATATTTATCACTGTACATAGTGTACATATTGCTGTTATAATTGGTGAAGGATAATATAAGTCTAAACTTTTTCTACTGTGTTTATTTGCTCCCATTACACCTGGGATAACAGGCCATTTGAAATCCTAGGTTGTAATAGCTATAAACTAATTAAAATATACCTTAGCAAAACTGAACGAGCTGAATAAAGATTTGCGAGTTCTGGGTAGTTGAAATCTTGAAATCTTAGATTCGCTAAATCCTCACAACTAATGCTAAAATTCTTGGCGTCATAACAAAAGGTATAAGTCCTCAGGTTATACCTCATATTTATATATCCCTGATAAGGCCTCATTTAAATTATGCTGCTCACTTTCGATCCTCATATTACAGAATGGAATTAAACGCCCTGGAAAATATGTGGAAGAATAATGAGGACAATTCCTACCTCCAAATATTCCGTGTAACAGCTTGAGATTATTATAATCAAGGGGGAAGCACTAAACCCGTAGGATTATACAGCGCCTATGGGGGGATGGAAGGCATTCAGGCTTAATTCAGGGAACTGGAGCACAGATCCAATTCCCTAGATCAAGAGCCCCTCACCAGCGTCAAGGAGCCTTCCTTGAGGGGTAACAGCTTGAGAACGCCTCTTCTCATCAATTTCAGACTCTCAGTGTTTGTGTATCTCATTAGAGGATGATTCAGATTATTACCGACCTGTGTAGGTGTCAGTTTTGATGTGAAAAATGGTGTGGTAAGGCCGACAATATGTGGGGGAAAAAAAGGCACTTGCGTCCAGCTGAGGACATTTATTAAGAAGAAACTTTTCGCCCCGAGTGACTTCTTCAGGACTGAAGAAGCTATTTGTGGCGAAACGTTTCCTTTGATAAATGTCCTGAATTGTATACCTGGAGTATACGGGAGTATACCTAGAGTATACCTGAGTACACCTGGAGTATACGTAGAGTACACCTGGAGTATACGTAGAGTACACCTGGATTACACCTAGAGTACACCTAGAGGATACCTAGAGTACACCTGGATGGTGTTTTTCTTCCACAATTTTTATGTAATCAATTATTAGTGTGAAAATTTAGCACTAAACTCACCAGGGTCATAGAGTGCTGTTAAGTGTCTGAAGCCTTTAACACTGGTGAAGCCTAACCAGAGGAAGGTTTCTATTCCTTTACGAAAGTGTAAGTGCCACCCTCTCAAATTTAGTTAAAAAAAATGTCTGGTAATATATTTCTTGCGATATCTTGAGAATGCAGTTTCTGAATGATGACATAGATGAGGGAATAAATAGCGACATAAGCAAATTTGCTGATGACACCAAAATAGGCCGTCCAATTCATTCTAATGAGGACACTAGAGCACTCCAGGATGATTTGAATAGACTGATGCAATGGTCGGAGAAGTGGCAGATGCAGATTAATATTGACAAATGCAAAGTTCTGAATGTTGGACAGTTAAATAACCATGCCACATATAAACTAAATAATGCAGATCTTAATACTACTGATTGCGAAAAGGATTTAGGAGTTCTGGTTAGCAGTAATCTAAAACCAAGACAACAGTGCATT
This sequence comes from Cherax quadricarinatus, assembly GCF_038502225.1. Lineage (NCBI taxonomy): Eukaryota > Metazoa > Arthropoda > Malacostraca > Decapoda > Parastacidae > Cherax > Cherax quadricarinatus. Next base: position 24,086,461 of record NC_091317.1, read on the forward strand.
AGTGTTCGCAATAAAGCTAACAGAATTCTTGGCTTCATATCTAGAAGTATAAATAATAGAAGTCCTCAGGTTGTTCTTCAACTCTATATATCCTTGGTTAGGCCTCATTTAGACTATGCTGCTCAGTTCTGGTCACCGTATTACAGAATGGATATAAATGCTCTGGAAAACGTACAGAGGAGGATGACAAAGATGATCCCATGTATCAGAAATCTTCCCTATGAAGATAGACTGAGGGCCCTGAATCTGCACTCTCTCGAAAGGCGTAGAATTAAGGGGGATATGATCGAGGTGTATAAATGGAAAACAGGAATAAATAAAGGGGATGTAAATAGCGTGCTGAAAATTTCCAGCCAAGACAGGACTCGCAGCAATGGTTTCAAGTTGGAAAAATTCAGATTCAGGAAGGAGATAGGAAAGCACTGGTTTGGTAATAGAGTTGTGGATGAGTGGAACAAACTCCCGAGTACAGTTATTCAGGCTAAAACGTTGTGTAGTTTTAAAAATAGGTTAGATAAATACATGAGTGGGTGTGGGTGGGTGCGAGTTGGACCTGACTAGCTTGTGCTGCTGGGTCTGATGCCGTGCTCCATCCTTGAGTGGAGGTGACCAGACTGGGTGGGTCATTGGGCTAATCCGGGGTGGTTGGTCATTGGGCTAATCCTGGGGAAGGGGGGGACATTGACCTGCTCCGCATGGGTCAGTAGGCCTGTTGCAGTGTTCCTTCTTATGTTCTTATGAATGGCTTCAAACTTTCCGTGCCGGATTGTCTCAAATGAAGATTCACTTAGCTAAAATTTGCCAATTTGTTTGAAACGTCTTGAGATAGTGACTTCCATGCAAAAAAGTGGAGAATGACTTTTCCGGTCCGCTTCAAACTTTCAGTCCTGTTGTATCTTACGTATTGAAAAACTGATTGATTGATTTTGAGCTGCAATGATGCCATTATGCTAGTTTCATTGAACAAATTAGTGCACTGGGTTGTGTTCAATAACCTGAGAATGCCTCTTCTGCTCGGCTTCAAAATTGATGCATTTTAAGGAAGTAAATGATACTGGTCTGTGTAGTTTCTAATTTACATATTTTATTGTACTTTAAACTTTTGGCTGCTACATGACTAGTAGCTGTGCTAGTCTGCTTGCTATTAGTTTTTAAGAAAAGAGAATACTTTTCCTACAAGACTGTTGAGCATTTAAAACTAAAACTACGAAAAGAAAACCGAGAAATAACGAGCATTTACCTTTTTATGGTATGTTGAAGTTAGACAGATTTAATCTAATTTGCCCTAGCAGCAAAAATGAACAGTAGTAAAAAAAAATTGTACTCTCATTACTAACAAGTGTGTTCATATCTTGTTTTATTACTGTACTTAGCAATTTAGATAAATTGTAAGAGTTTATATTACACTTAGTGTTTGAGGATGTGGTAGTGCATGAAACAAGGACACGTGATCGTGATACGTGAAGGCTGAATATATTCCCCTTTTGTTCTGTCTTGGTTTTCTGAGTGTTTTAGTGTTTCAAATTGTTATTATTATGATAATCAAAAAGAAGCGCTAAGCCACAAGGGCTATGCAGCTAGTGTTTCAAAAATTTTAGTGTTTATCTAGTTTGGGTTCCAGCTTGTGGGCCTTTCAAAGGTGTTGATGTACAGCTCCTGGAGTTTATACAATTGTTCTACAGGTATTGGGGTTTATATAGTTGTTGATCTACAGGTCCTGGGCCTTTTTAAAGGTGTTGGTTTACAGCTGAGTGCGGCTGAGGCATGCACAGTGCGGCTGAGGCATGCACAGTGCGGCTGAGGCATGCACAGTGCAGCTGAGGCATGCACAGTGCAGCTGAGGCATGCACAGTGCAGCTGAGGCATGCACAGTGCAGCTGAGGCATGCACAGTGCAGCTGAGGCATGCACAGTGCAGCTGAGGCATGCACAGTGCAGCTGAGGCATGTTGACTGCAGTTGTGTAGTACCTGTTTCTCCTTCATGATTTCTTTGTTTTATCCAGCCAAAAGTAGTGTTTGTCTATACTGACTTATTGCGTAATAAACCCTTGATCTATTCACTGATTATCACCACTGTTACTACTACATTGCTTCTGCTGCTGCTGCTGCTACTGCTGCTGCTACTACTACTACCACTACTACTACTACTACTGCTGCTGCTGCTACTACTACTACTGCTGCTGCTGCTACTACTACTACTACTACTGCTGCTGCTGCTACTACTACTACTGCTGCTACTACCACTACTGCTGCTGCTACTACTACTACTATTACTGCTGCTGCTACTACTACTACTATTACTGCTGCTGCTACTACTACTACTGTTACTGCTGCTGCTACTGCTGCTGCTACTGCTGCTGCTGCTGCTACTACTACCACTACTACTGCTGCTACTACTACTGCTGCTGCTACTACTACTACCACTACTGCTGCTGCTACTACTACTACTGCTACTACTACTACTACTACTGCTGCTGCTGCTACTACTGCTGCTGCTACTACTACTACTGCTGCTGCTGCTACTACTACTACTACCACTACTGCTGCTGCTACTACCACTACTGCTGCTGCTACTACTACTACTATTACTGCTGCTGCTACTACTACTACTATTACTGCTGCTGCTACTACTACTACTATTACTGCTACTACTACTACCACTACTAATACTACTGCTACTACTGCTGCTACTACTACTGCTGCTGCTACTACTACTGCTGCTGCTGCTACTACTGCTGCTGCTGCTACTACTACTACTACTACTGTTTTTACTGTTACTACTAGTACCACCCCCACCACTGTTACGTGTAAGAGTTTTTTGCAAAGCTAGCAGATTATTCTAAGGAGTTCTGGAAGGAATCTCCCTAAGTAACTGACCTGTAATTAAGATCGGCCTTTTCTTGTAACAAGATATTGGAACAATGTCTGGTTTAGTTATCCTTTTAAAAAATCACTGTAGTGATAAAGGTTTAATTTCAACTAGGAAACAAAAATCCAACAACTATAAAATTAACGATCATTAATTTTAAAGTATTTAAGACAATACTTTCTTCTTCTCTTATTAATTTATATTCAAGAGTATTCAAGGTACCTTATTATTCAAGGTACATAATTACTGAAAGTACATTATTACTCAAGATACATGATTTACGATAGTCTTCGTAAATTTGTTACATTAAGGTAACTCTAATATCTTTAAAAGTAGAAGTTATAAATACATGGTAATTTCAATGGAAGTAACACATTATCCATATAAGGACGGATCTTACGATATGGTCAATGATCCTAAATCTCAAACTCGATTTAAGAGTTTGCCAAACACTATCACTTCCATGTCAGGATCAATGAAATGAGTGTCCATAACTATGGGACTTTCTAAAGAATACCGAATCTAAGCTCAACACAGATTACAATCTACGTCCTTAACTAGAGAACATCTATGTTCTCTAGTTAAGGAAATAGATACACTTAAGGTGTTTGTCTTTCAGACATTCTAAGAGACAGCACAAATGACCATTACGATTTCTTGAGTCATGTTGACGGCAGTGAAGGGACTTGAGCTAGAGTTCGTCACGGCCACGCTAGCTGGAGATTCGTCTGTAAAAACTTGCATTTGTGGTCACAGTGGTGCCTGTGCTAACCTTCCTATGGTGTAGAAATATACTTAGTTGGATGAATCTTATTGTGGCTAGCTGGTCTAGTGGCTAACGCGACGGGCTGGAGTTTTGAGACTCTATGACCGCGGGTTCAATCCCAGCCGGGGGTATGATTTGACCAAGTCTATTAATAACTCTGTTTTTCCACCAATACAGAGTAAACCAAGAGTCAACAACGACATCATTTCGTAAAGAGACTTGAAACTTTACCAGACAACCAGAGGAGAGAGATGTTTACTGTGTACAGGGCTGGACATGACTCCTTGAATCTAAGTCCACTAACCTAACATCAGGTGGGATCACGTGACTGTCAGCAGTGAGCTCGACCCTAAACTAACAGTAGTTGGTATGGTTGTTTCCCACCATCAGTAGTTTGTTCTCATTTAACAAAAGAAACACATCCTACTTATTTACATAGGTAATAATGATAATGATAACTGATGAGACATAATATAAAGCCAGGCATCTTCATTTTAGCTATTAATGAGGATATTCGTGATATAATACTGAGAGTTACATTACAATCTTACAGAATTTAAATAAAACACTGGGTCCATACACGGGGCGCAACAATCACCACCACCACCATTACTACTACTGCTATTACTTCTGCCGCTGCTATGCTGCTGTTGTTGCTTTTACTGCTACTGCTAAAGCTGCTG
>NC_091317.1:24095778-24110778 GCF_038502225.1 Cherax quadricarinatus
GTGACAGAGAGAGAGAGAGAGAGAGAGAGAGGAAAGGCGAAGAAGAGAGGGAAAGGGAGAGGAAATGGAGAGAGCGAGGGGGGAAAGGGGAGGGACAAAGGGAGAGGAAAGTTGAGGGTGGGCGAAAGGAGAAGAAAGGGGGAGGGGAAGATAGAGAAGGGAAGGAAGGGCGAGGGAGGGATAGAGGGGGGAGGGGAGAGAAAGAAATGAAAAAGGAAGTGGAAGGGAGGGAAATGGAAGGGAAGGAAGGGCAGGATAGTGAAAGGGAGGGAGGGAAATGGAAGGGAAAGTATGGAAGGATAGGGTAGAGGAAGGGAGGTGGGGAGAATGAAAAAGGAAGGGAGAGAAGGAAAGGAATGAGAAAAAAGGGACGAGAGGGGAAGGGAGTAAGAAGAAAGTGGAGGGAGGGAGAGGAAAGGGCAGAGAGGGGGGAATAACAATAAATATTGCATAAGCAGTCTCCAGGTGACCTGGATGGCTAGGGTCACTTTCCCCTTCCTTACCTCCCTCTTCCCTTCCATTTACTCTTCCCTTCCACCCCCTTTCCCTTCTCTGTTCCTTTCCTTACTCACTCGAAGTTAGACTCAAAACATCTCATACCTGGACCCACTAGTCGAGGTAGTTCATGATGTACACTTGTTATATAGCTGAATTTATAGACTAAGAGTCGTTATTCTCCTCAGCTCACTTCGAGGTTCAACCTTATCTAGGGTATGCTGTTTATCCTCCTTCAGGATGCCATCCACAATAGTGGAGTAATACCCAAGTGCCTATATACTCTTAGATGAAGAGCAACAGACATAAAGTTGCCCATTCATCTCAACCCATCTCAATATTGAACCCGGGTCCTTCTATTGTGAGCTTATGGCCTTATCACACAGCTGAGAAACATCTTATTGCATCGCAGATTTCGTTCAAACTTTTAAACTACTAAACACTTTTTGAGACAAACTTGAAGAACAATTTGAAGTGCGGAGCAACAACAATATGAAACAGCATTGAAAACTCTGAGGCAAGAGGTGCAATACAAATGTGGGTGAAACAATTTCCAAAGTTATAGAACATTGAAACAAATTGTCCATTGAATCCGTAAACATGTAAATAATTAAAGAACTTAAGAAATCTTTGGACTAAAGGAAAAGCAATTTGCAAATATGGGATTAAACTAAATACAGAGAAGTGACTGGCTGTGGCGAGTGAAAGCCAGATGCTAGATTTCTAACTAGACAAGGCGACCTGCTGAACACAGAAGCGAGGGTACCAGTAATAGTTTACCACTACATAAACGTTTATAAATGTGAGACAGTGAACTTCTTTATCGAGTTTTCAAGGTGGCTGTATGGCTGGAGGAGTGGAGGACGGGGAGAGAGCCTTCAGCTATACTAAGACTGGTCATCTTACACATCAGACTACGTCTCCACTTCGTCTTCCACCAACACTGCTGTGTCCTCCAGAGGGATTCATTTCTGTATTCGACTGAGGAAGCCCGTAGTCCAGGCGAAACCTTTCCTCACTAAACAGGGAATGGGAGGTAATAAGGTCTGAATGCATTCCTGAGATCAAGAATTTTTCACTAGTATCAAGGCACGTCAAGAGAGCCCTATGAAGAGAGATAACAGCAAGAGACTGTAAGGTCATCTGAGGTCTTCCTCTTTATTTTATTCTCTTGTTCCTCTTACTCCTCTTTTTCACTTGTCTTTTTTCCTCTCTTTTTTTTCGTCTTCTTCCTTCCCTCTCATTCTCGAAATCTACTTCTTACTCATTTTCTTTCCATCCCTCTTATAATGCACTCCGCCCACCCAATTCCTTTGTACTTATTTCCCTCACACCCACCCATTTCCCCTGCACCCGTATCCTCTTCCACCATCGATTTCCCCTGCAAATGCCCATTTTCCTCCTGCACCCACACCTTCTACTTGCAACTACTTCAAAACCATCCTGCAATCATCCCCTCGCAGCCCCTTCTTTTCTCCCACCCCTTAGGGGTCCCCTTCACCAACCCCTTCCTCCGCCCTCCCCTTATCCATGGACAACAACATGCATTCACCCCTTTCCCTCCCTCCCTGAACTTGCCTCTTTACCTCCGGATCCCCTTCCCATTTACCCCTGGCCCCCACCTCTTTACCCCTGGCCCCCACCTCTTTACCCCTGGCCCCCACCTCTTTACCCCTGGCCCGTTGGATCTGGAAAGGGAGGACAGGTGATGATGGATCACTGCTCCACTCAGCCGACCTGGTCTCCTGAGACCCTCTCTCAGCCTGAGAGAGAGTTAGAGAGAGAGAGAGAGAGAGAGAGAGAGAGAGAGAGAGAGAGAGAGAGAGAGAGAGAGCTGATGTAGGTAACTCTCAGCTTGTAAATAAAGTTAGGAATTCCAAACCTATCTTTGTAGAACCTTGTGACACAGGATGACAATCAGATGACAATAGTACATGAATCGACAATCAGATAACATAGGCACATGCTACGACAATCAGTTGACAGTTGCATTAAGCTACAATCAGGCGAAAGAAGCACACAAAGTAACAATCAGATGACAAAGACACGTAAACGACAATCAGATGACAAAGATGCATGAAACGACAATCAGATAAAGACAAATGAAACGTCAATCAGATAAGGACATATGAAACGACAATCAGATGACAGATACACGAGTCACATGACAGTACCTACTGAAGTGTCATAACCCGTGGAAGAAAGAAAACGTAGGTACCCGCTGAAAGTACTTGATGCAAAGTTGGATACAAGGTATCAGAGTACCTAATTAAGTTGCCTTGAAAAAAAACAACTGGAACATAAATACTCCAAACATTCTTCAACTGAGGATCCTTCAAGGGGAACGACCTCCTAATGCTGCTAAAGGGCTCTGATTCCAAGGAACTGGAGCTACCCCACCCCTTTCTTGGATCAAACCTTATTATCCCCCTCCTCCCATTTGTCATAAACTGTATATAAGTTATGAATTAAGTTAGCGCTTCATAGAACGTATTACTACAAGTGATAATGATACTACTATTATTACTACTACTACTACCACTAATAATAATAATAATAATGATGTTTACTAAGGAAAAAACAGGAGGCATTTACTCAGGACAATACACAAATAACCACCTTTCAGGAGCAAGAAAATTGTCATAGGTTCGTCTCTTCTATGTGAGGATTATTTGTGTGCTGTTCCAGTCACGATATTTTACCATTTTATTCCTCAAACTAATGTTATTACGCTATAACCCAGTCAGTTTTCAAATTAGCAAAAAAAAAAAAAAAAAAAAAAAAAAAAAACTAGATATTTCGGTCCATCCAGGACCATGAGCAAGTAGCGAATAATTAGTAAAGACAGACTGAAACATCGACCTCTTTCCACCTGGAATTTATGGGCCAGTTCTCCTGTGTTCCAGCACTGACCTGGTTACCTGAAGGCTACCTGGAGGTTATTTCGGGGATCAACGCCCCCGCGGCCCGGTCCATGACCAGGCCTCCCGGTGGATCAGGGCCTGACTTGATTCTTCTGGATTTCAAGCAAAGCGTCGTCTTGATGCAAAGTTTGGTATCTGAGGTCGTACTGACACTCAGTATACTTGGGTGTGAGGTAAGACACATATGCAACAGTTAGGTATCTTTATTATGAAACGTTTCGCCTACACAGTAGGCTTCTTCAGTCAATTACAGAAAAGTTGATAGAAGCAGAAGATACTTGAAGACGATGTAATCAGTCCATCACCCTTAAAGTTTTGAGGTGGTCAGTCCCTCAGTCTGGAGAAGAGGGACTGACCACCTCAAAACTTTAAGGGTGATGGACTGATTCCATCGTCTTCAAGTATCTTCTGCTTCTATCAACTTTTCTGTACTTGACTGAAGAAGCCTACTGTGTAGGCGAAACGTTTCATAATAAAGATACCTAACTGTTGCATATGTGTCTTACCTAACAACCTGTCGGTATTTTATACCATTTTAATGTTCATACTTGGGTGTCTTCTAGATGGATTGCTAGCGTACCCAACTCACACACTGAGGGCCGGGAGTCGATCCTAGGTACGAGTGGAAACATTAGGACGTGTTCCCTTAAGGCACCTGCTCTCCATGTTCACCTATCAGTATAAATAGGTACCTAGGTGTTAGTCGACTGGTGTGGGTCGCATCCTGGAGACAAAACTGACTTAATTTGCCAGAAATGCTCTGCATAACAAGTTGCTTTCTATATAGTAGTATGTCATTGATGTCAGCTAGGCCTTTATACCTTGCATATGTACTTGTAGTAAATAAAGACTATTATTATTCTACACAAACTACATGCACTGATGACAATCTCTACCCACTGTAATTTACCTGTCTGAAGCCAGGTGTAGGTGTTATAAAATGAAGTCAGATACGATTTTGCGTTGATTCGTTTTTCAAACTGGCCTGAGAATGCATGATAAAATTGATGGCTTAGTTGAATCACCTGCTATAAAAGTTAATTACGACTGAGTTGACAATAAAAGACGTGTAGGCAATGACATGCAAAGAATTTCAACTGAGCTTTATAGTCTTGACACGGGAAAAATTGACAAGTCAGTTTATCGAGGCTGAGAGACGGAGCGAAAGTGATGGACGTCAGCCCATCAAACCTGATGAATGGGGACAATGACACCAGTGGCTGGACAATGATCCAGGATGGACAGAAACGTCGTCATAAGATTTATATCTTAATTGAATTATTCCAGCCACGGTATCGTGACTTTTTTTTTTTTAAGACACCAGACAATCGAACCAGCACTTACTCTTCAGGTATACAGGTATGTTCAACTTAACTCACAGGTATTAACAAACCACCGTGATCTGACTTACTAAAATGGCTCGTTGGACACGACAAGAGGCTCCTAGCTCTTCTCCTCTCTTTGTAAAGTGGTCCTAGTTGCTCTCACCACTTTGTAAAGGAGTTCTTCACTTGTCATATCAGTAATTCAGCATGAGAGCAGGCAGGGAAAACGAGAAAAGACTTAATGTCTTGCGCAACGGGGTTGTTAAGCTGTAGGCAAACTTTATATATAACTGCAAGTTGGTATAGTCTTGGAAATGTGGATACATAAACAAGTCGTAATAAACGACTGTCGTTGAACAAGCATAAGAAATGTGGTCCTGGGAATAGCAGGTCCAAGGCTGTGCCACCTAGCCAAGAAGTTTATGTAGGCAGGAGGAGGTAGTGGTAATAGTGGAGGTAGAAGGTAGTAGTAGTGGGGAAGGTAGTAAGGAGGAGGAGCCAGTCAAATACTATGAAAGAGGAGCACTGAAAGGGAGCTAGGTGCCCACAGAGGGTAAGAGCAAGAAAATAAAATGAAATAAATAACTAATGAAGGAACAAATACCCAAGGCAGACGAAAGACAACCCAAACGAGAAAAATGAAAGAGGAAAGGGGAAGAGGTTATTTTTATATAGGCAGACTTCAGTCCTGGAAATGGGAAGTACAATGCCTGCACTTTAAAGGAGGGGTTTGGGATATTGGCAGTTTTTAGGGGTATGTTGTGTATCTTTATACGTATATGCTTCTAAACTGTTATATTCTGAGCACCTTTGCAAAAACAGTGATTATGTGTGAGTGAGATGAAAGTGTTGAATGATGAAAGTATTTTCTTTTTGGGGATTTTCTTTCTTTTTTGGGTCACCCTGCCTCGGTGGGAGACTGCCGACTTGTCGAAAAAAAATCATCATCAGTGTCAGTAAGTTTAAAGTGGACTCAACTTTCACAACGCTTTGTCCAGCACACTTGTAAGAAACCTTTCCGATTTGTCTTGGAGTCCCTTGCAACTTTGACTTCATAGTCTCACTGAATAACTTCGTCCTTGCAACTTCGACTTCATAGCCTGTTATAACTAGTCAGTCTTCGTCGTCTCTGAACTCCATTATAATAATTTTGTAACTTAACAATTTCATGCTATTTACTCTGTTTTAAATCATTAGTCGCAACAAGAGTCTTAGGAACTGCATTTTCTGTTATGTTTTTTGGTGCCTCTGGAAATTTATTTCACAGATCCTAGCATCTCGTTCCAGGGAAACAAATCCTCCTGTACTTGATGCCACGGCAAATATTCAGTGGTCAAAGTTGGACCGAAACGTCGTCGTAGCTATCTTCTATGTGCGGGCTATTTGTGTATTGTATATTCAATGTATTGTTGCTTTTATAATGGTTATCGTCCAGGATCATTAAAGATTCTCCCTGAGACCTGACCGGGGTCTTCCAGGGTGTGGCTTTATTAGCGCATCAAACCTGTTACGTAGAGTAAAGTTGCTTATTGCAATAAACCATCTGATTTACACTATTAATGTATATCTTGGTTTCGCTTGCACAACGTTCATGCTTAGTTAGCCTGGAATAAGACAAAATAAATGGCTTCCTCAGTCCTCCAGAAGTCACAATGCGCATGTCTCTTGTGTCCAATAATACTGGAAACAGTCACTCTAGCGAGTCAGTAACCATTTTCACTTAGATTCGTTGATCGCTTAGAAGTTCACTATTTTTTTTCAGTGGTTGTTCTGCGTGTATAGTTTGTCTTCGCATTCTTTTAGATAGAAAAAAAACACACAGTCGAAACCTAGAATTTATTTTGTTTTAATCAATTACCTTGATAACCATATCTCTACTGAACATGGTAGAAAGAAATTGCCTTCCCCAGGTCCTCTTTAATTACAAATTAACGAGACGTTTCAGTCATGTCTTCGTGTGTGAAGATCAACAGGCAACAACTGTTAAAAAATTGATCCTGTTTGTTTATCAGTGTCAGTAAATTTTAAGTGGGCTCAACTTTGCACAACTCTATTCAATACACTTGTGAGAAACCTTTCCGATTTGTCTTGGAATCCCTTGCAACTTTGATTTCATAGTCTTGCTTAACTTTTCCAATCACTTTTTCTTTACTTCGCTTTTAATATGATAGTAGTAACAGTAGTAATAGAAGCATCAGCACTAATAATAGTAATGGGAGAGGTAGTATTAGGTGGTAGTAATGGTAAAAGAAATAGCAGTAGTAATAGATGTGCGAGTAGTAGTAATAGTAGTAGTAGTAGTTGCAGTAATAGTGGAAACAGAGGAAAAGATAGTCTTGGTGGTGGATATTCATCGTCATCATTGTCTTCATCATCATCACCATCATCATCATCATCGTCGTCGAGGTCGGAGGCTTAACTAGGCCATTAGATACCAAGAGAGGGTGCTGGCAAGATCACAGCTTCCGCTGGAAGGTCACATCACAGTGATTTACTGTATCTTGTTATTAGGTCAGCGAGAAAGAGAGAGGAGGAGGAGGAGGAGGAAGAGAGAGAGAGAGAGAGAGAGAGAGAGAGAGAGAGAGAGAGAAAGAGAGATGGGGGCGAAACAGAAGTCTCTCTCATTAAGGGGAAGTAGATATTAATGATTTTATGTACAATATGTCAAGATTTATCAAAAAACGTAACCAGCCTTTTTCATTCTTTTTTATTTTCTTAAAAAAACTATTTCTCTCTCTCTCTCTCTCTCTCTCTGTTGCATAGATATAAAAGCTAATTGGAACTAAAGCATAATAATAATAGTACAAACAAGACATCGAGGAAATGAGAGTTGGTTAACGTGTTTCCTTTCTTTGCATTACTTCGCCTGTGTGGAAAATAGCCAGGTTAAATTTTTATAATAGCACTAGTAATAATAATAGTAGTAGTAGCAGTAGTAGTAGTAGTAGTAATAGTAATAGTAGTAGTAATAGTAGTAGTAGTAGAAATAGCAGCAGTAGTAATACTTAGTAGGAGCATCAGCAGCACCAGAAATGACAGAAGTAATAGTATAGTAACTGTAGTAATTTTAGTAGCAGTAATAGCAGGAAGAGCAATAGTAGTAGTACTAGTAGTAGTAGCAGCAGCAGTAGTAGTAGTAGCAATATTAATTTTACTAGTAAATAATGCAAATCATTATGTAATATAACCGCTGTAATGTAAATCATTATTGTAAATAATGACGTGACAATATGGTTAGCTTTGATGTCACATCATTATTTACAAAAGTACCAGTTGATGACGTACTAAGTTACCTACCTGAAGACTAATATAATAATGATTCACCATTGCCTGTGTCTACAGTCATTGAACTTATTAAACTTTGCACTGTTGAAGCAAATTTTTTGCTCAATAACGAGTTTTACACTTACAAACTTGGTATGGTAATGGGGAATCCTTTTTCACCTGTCCTTAGCAATTTGTACACGATATTTTTGTTTAAACTAAACTGCTGAACAGAATTCCTAATAAAGTTATTAAATTCTCTATTCTTGGGCTTAATCCATAAAGTTTACTGTTGAGTTTGAACACAATAATACATTGCCATATTAAGATGCTATAATTATTTAAAGAAACTAAGAATTTAAATTCAAAGTATTCAGAGAACCAAAAAAACACTTGCTCTTACAAAACCTATTCGTCACATCATGACAGAGTTACATGTTCTGTGTTCTCTCCCATGTTCTCGAGAACTCTGTTCATTTGCAGCCCGAGTTCATAGATATAAAACATATGATCTAAAATATCCAAAAATAAATAAAAAGACAAAGAACCATATTCAAGCAAGAATATGTTGATTCTGCCATATTATGAAAATTTTTCTTGATATACTTTCTCTACTGAAGAACTTCAAAATGAAAGTTGTGTTAAAAAAATTATTATAAGAATATTTGATTAAAAATTTCCCAAAATTTTAATAGTTGTCTGTAAGATCCCCGGGTATCGGGTACTGCTGGGTATCAGGTACTGCTGGGTATCAGGAGGGGTATCGGGCAGGATCATTAGGAAGGACAGGGCAAGGAGAGTTGACGGACGCAAATTGCAATATGCTGCAGGCTCTGTGATCCACCACAAGATGTGGTAAAGATAGTGGGAGAGAGAATGAGTTAAGAAAAAAGAGAGAATCACAGATTGCTTCAACTTCAGTCCACAGCAGGATTTGAACCTACAAACTCGGCATCAGAGTACACAGTACTATATTCACACATCCTGATCCCAGATCTGGAGTCTAGCTGTGTGGACTAAGAGATAATATTATATACGCTGTGTATATATGTATATATATATATATATATATATATATATATATATATATATATATATATATATATATATAAATTAGAACCAACGATAAGGCAACGGGGATCAACGCCCCCGAGGCCAGACTAGGCCTCCCGGTGGATCGGCCGCACATAGTCTAATGTACGAGCCACAGCACGTCTGGTCAGGATCTGATTTGAGGACCTTGTCCAGTCCCTCTCGAAGATTACCAGAAGTTTGTTGGCACATATCCTTATGGACGGAGGGATGGCGTTGATGAGTCGGGGACCTCTGACATTCAACGAGTTTTCTCTTAGTGCATTCGTCGCATCCCAGCTTGTAATGGGAGGTGTTTTGCATCGTCTGCCAAGTCTCTTCTTGCCATACGGGGTGATTTCAGTGTTCAGGTTTGAGACCTGTTCCTCCAGGATTTTCTAGGCGTAATTTATGATGTACCTTTCTCGCCTACTTTCAAAGGAATACAGTTCAAGGGACTTCAAGCACTGCCAGAAGTTCGGATGCTTGACTGGATGTATACGATCAGTGAAAATAAACCATACCACGGGAGGGGTTAGAGCCCGCGATCAGAGAGTCTCAAAACTTCAGACCGACACGCTAGCCACTGGGTCAGCTAACCACAATAAGATTCATCCAACTAGGTATATTTATACACCATAGGAAGGCTAGCATAGGCACCACTGTGACCACTGTGGCTAATGCGGCGGTCTGGAGTTTTGAGACACTCTGATCGCGGGTTCTAAACCCGCCCGTGGTATGGTTTGTTTGCAATCGTGAAAATACGCTTAGCTTGAAGGGGGTCAAGTTCCGAGTACTATCATAAAAGCTAAGATGTTGAGTAGTTTAAAAAAAAAAAAGAGTGGGAGTGGGTGGGTGTGAGTTGGACCTGACTAGCTTGTGTTAATAGGTCTGATGCTGTGCCCCTTCCATAAGTGGATGTGCCCTGACCTGACTAGGCGAGTCATTGGTTTAAGCTAGGAGGTGACTTGGACCTGTCTCGCATGAGTCAATAGGCCTGCTGCAGTGTTCCTTCTTTCTTATCTCCTTATGTTAGTATACAGCAGTAGTCCAGCCTGGTGAGTACAAATAAACTAAATATCATCATTGGCTTATTATCTCATGTATGGAAAGTTCTCGTTATCCAGCCTATCATTTTCTTTGCTGTCGCAGGAGCAACGTTGTTGTGATCCTTGAATGTGAAATCTGACATCATTACTCTCAAGTCTCGCACATGTAACTTTCGCTCTATTGAATAATTTGAGTTTGTTGTGACCAATGTTACAGTCTGTTTCCACTGTTCCGTAGTGGAGCAAGTGAAACTTGTTCTTCTGGAAATAGTTGACAGACCAACAGAGACAACGACAGCGATACACAGACAAGAAAAAAGACAGGCACAGACGCACAAGTAGAAAGAGACAGAGAGGGAGAGAGAAAGAGGGAGAGAGAGGGAGAGGGAGAGAGAGGGAGAGGGAGAGAGATGGAGAGAGAGAGAGGGAGAGAGAGAGGGAGAGAGAAAGGGGGGAGAGAGAGAGAGAGAGAGAGAGAGAGAGAGAGAGAGAGAGAGAGGTGTGGGGGAGCCAGATTGCCAGATATTGAGAAATACGTAAAAAAAAAAAAAAAAAATCCCATACCAACAGTCAGGCAGTCAGACCACCACCAAACAACCACCATCCCCACCAGACAACTACCACCAGGCAATCACCATCCCCACCAGACAACCACCATCACCCTCTCCTAAGACAAAGTTAGCGATGCATGATCAATTTGTTGCAAGGTTCGTATTCCTGCGCTAAGCTTGGGTCGCTCTGATGATAATAATTTACTGAGGACGCCAATGACATGAGTTTGTGAGAGCTGGTCATTACCCTTGCTGAGTAATGATAGGGCAGGTGGTGTGGGAGGTGACAGCGGGGCGGCTTTACCGCCCCTCCTGCCGCCCAGCCAGATCTACCAACCACCCACCCACCCCCACAACCACCCACCACCCCCACCCTTACCTCCCCAGTCCTCCAATCTCACCTAACCACCACCACGACTACAACTACTACCGTTCTATCTATATCTACCACCTCTTCCCCGACAATCACCCACTCGTCCTATCACCACTTCCCGTATCTCTTCCCCCTTTTCTCCCTTTCTCCCCCATAACCCCCATCAGCCACTTCCCATCTCCCCTCCCCATCACAAGCTTTCCCCTCATCACCCCCTTTCCTCACCACTTTCTCACAGACTCATTCCTTTACTCCAGCATCACTATCATCACTCTTAATCTGCCATTAATCATTGTCTATCATTGCTTGTGTGTCGTTGTGGTGTTGTACTGTGTTGTAGAGGTGAAGGAGTGTGTTGTATTGGTGTGGTAGTGTGTTACAGGGTGTGGGAGTTTGTAGTGGTGTGGGAGTGTGTTGTAGTGGTGTGGTAGTGTGTTTTAGGAGTGTGGGAGTGTGTTGTGGTGCTGTGGGAGTGTGTTGTGATGCTGTGGGAGTGTGTTGTGATGCTGTGGGAGTGTGTTGTGATGCTGTGGGAATGTGTTGTAGTGGTGTGGTAGTGTGTGATAGGGGTGTGGGAGTGTGTTGTGGTGGTGTGGGAGTGTGCTGCAATGTGTGCGACAGATGATGCCAGGCTCCTGAGAAGGATATAATCACAAGAACGCTGCAGTAAACTGCATGATAATCTTGACGGGTAGCTAGTATAGTGGCTGCTCGAATTCAACCCGAGTAAATGTAATGGAAACGGGGTAAGATACAAGAAGCTCGGACACAAGATACTATACAGCTAAAAGGAGTTAAGAGGATGCAGACTCCTAGAAAGACAGATTTAAACCTCACATCACAGTTATCATAACAGACTGCAACTGTTAACCTAACAAAGAGAGAACAGCATTCATAAATCTACGCAAAATTTTCAGAATCAATTCCACAAAATATGAAACTAATTTCGGAATACACAACACTGTCACAGATCCCCTCCAGGACAGCCATAAACAGAGATGGTCCCGGTTTTCGTCCTAAGTCCGGAACTAAGGGATACAGTTTACTGAGGTAGACTGCGGGAACTAGACCACGACACACTAGGTGAAGGAAGCTGGGAGACGTGTTAATGATATACATGATATACACACTGTACACGTACTATATGATGCTGGGTATACACTGAGAAGCTCTTGACAACAATAATAAACAGTACGAGTCACACAGAGAAAAAATATACATTAGATGTATGAACAGCGTCAGGTGGTACGTCAGCTAGATGATTATTTATTATTATTTAAATGAAGCATTAAACCTTCGTGGGTCATTCAGCAGCAAAAGAAGAAGTGGAGGAGGTGCTTGATTCTCCGTTCGCAAATATTTCTCCCATTTAGGAGAGTTTGCAGAACGACGATGTAGTAACAGCAACAACTACGACATTGAAAACAATATATAATCAGTTCAGAAAAAGGCACCACACACACACACACACACACACACACACACACACACACACACACACACACACACACACACACACACGTCTACTCTTAACCTTTCCACATCAAACTCTGTCAAAACCACTTCATTAATGAAAAAAAAAAAACTTGTGCAATCCGTACATTGGAGTGGTGAGCAAACCTGACCTCCGCTTTCTTTATATGGTCAACAGGGACCGCAGACCCATGTTACCTTTGTTTTTGTGTCACTTACAAAGGCTGTATGTAACATTACACTCGGAGTGGAAGATGTGTACCATTGCTGTAGTTTGTCTGGCTCTCAGCTCGTATGTATTATTAAGTCATGGTATACTGGCATCATATAACGGCACATTCTTTCGTTATATTATGTTATACTTCTCATTAGACTCCACTCACACCGTTAAGGCGTATTGCAGTATTAGCTGTTCTGATTGAGACACATGTGCAACAGTCAGGTATCTAGTTTTGAGGGACTGATTATGTCTTCATTTCACTATTACACCTGCTGCCTCTGTATTTGACTGAAGAAGTCTACTGTGTAGGCGAAACGTTTCAGCAATAAAAGATACCCAACTGTTGCACATGTGTCTTAATCATCAATGGTATTTTATACCATTTTCAACATTATCAGTTCTGTGTCACTGGGTATCCCCCAAAGGGAAGGTATCCCCCAAAGGGAAGGTATCCCCCAAAGGGAAGGTATCCCCCAAAGGGAAGGTATCCCCCAAAGGGAAGGTATCCCCCAAAGGGAAGGTATCCCCCAAAGGGAAGGTATCCCACAAAGGAAAGGTATCCCCCAAAGGGAAGGTATCCCCCAAAGGGAAGGTATCCCCCAAAGGGAAGGTATCCCCCAAAGGGAAGGTATCCCCCAAAGGGATACCTTCAGAAGGTTAACATATTTTGCTTCTCTTCCTCCAAAGTTTTCATTTATAACTACGAAAGTTCCAACACAGGTGTGCAGTAACTTGGGAAAAATTCGTCTCCTCGTTAATTCTATAAAAATCATTCCTGATATTACTTTGGGTTCGATAACTTTAAAAAAAAAAATAGTTTTTCCGATGGGCCTCAAAATTTTGTCACTAGTTTATAGATGTTAAATTACCTTTGTTTTAATTAGTGCGGCATTATTTTTTTCCACGAGAAACTCTGAGAATTCAGACTCAGAAATGTCAGGTCACATGCAAGTCAGAATTATACTACCACGTCAGTTTGCGTGCGGCCGGCAGTAACAGCCTGGTTGATCAGACGCTAATCTACCATGAAGCCTGGTCTCAGACCGAGCCGCGGGGGCGTTGACCCCCGAAACCCCCTCCAGGTAAACACGCTTCATGCAAGACAATGCTGTGTCGAAGTAGGTCAAGCAATGGTCACAGGAGGATATCACTTATATTGGTCAAGGGCCAGCCCTGACCTGAATCCTATCGAAGACTGCTGGAATAAAATAGTAGCGAAGCTCCATGGCAGACACACTTCACTAGTGCTGCCACTGACCCATCAGATAAAAAAAAAAAAAAAAGTCGAGATTCAAGGTAGACTTATTTTTTAATAACAAAATCTTTCTGATTTTATGCCTAAGAGCCAGAAATAGGCACTCAAAAGCCATTCGAAACATGACTTAATACTAACGTACTGCCGATAAGCTTTAAACCCCATTAAACAACTTTATGCTGTCATCTAAGGACGGTTTTGGGGTTCAGACAATACAAACAGTTGGTATTATCGTGTCTAAAGCCCCATTGCCAATCTGTACGTCCTTAACCTGACGCCTGATATATAACCTGCACTTAACATGCTGACCCTTTCTCCCTTTATAAACGTGTACACTTCTCACATTTAGTATCTGCTGAAGAGGACCCCATTTGGGTGTAAAAAATATACATACCGATTTTCTTTTCTGTCTCCCTTTTGGATATCGCTTAACATCGATAAGTGTTACACTTTTATTAATTATACGCATAAATAAATGCAGCTGTCGTTGCTGAAGAACCCATATATATATATATATATATATATATATATATATATATATATATATATATATATATATATATATAAAAGTATGAAAGGGCTGAATCAGAAAATATAGGAAAGAATGAAGTATCAGCATCCCGCGTGTTATTTTACAGTTGTGATCTTGTAGGATAGGGTACATCTTCTGCTGTGATGCACGACTCTTAGATCGCGTGAGAGTTAAGGTGCTTACCATCAGAGTTATGGAGCATACTTCTGAAAGTTAAGGAATTTGCCTTAAGGGTGAAGAAGCATAAGCTTGTGAGTTAAAGAACGCACCCTGAGAGTTAAGGAACATACCTCAGTTGTTAAAGAATCATGGAGTGAGAGTTAGGGCGAAATAAATACATCCACAATACTCACGCAGTAATTGTAAAAGTTGGACTATTAATGTTTAGTTATGTTGGTTGCAGGTTTACTTCTGAACTGTTTGTGTGTGTGTAAACTTGAGTGACGCTGCTCGGGAGTTTATTCCGCT
>NC_091317.1:24115778-24313278 GCF_038502225.1 Cherax quadricarinatus
TGTTTGCAGATGGCACAGTTCTTCCGGCAGACTGAATGAAACGTTACAGATGGTTAAGGAGTCTATAAGAGAGAATAAAAAATACGTGAAGGTACAGGTGAAAACAGGTAAGAGTAAGTAGACGTTTAGTGAATGAAAGATCGTAGGTCAGACTGGTAATATTAAAAACTTTGAAAATGACGCAAGCTTTAATTTGTCGAAAGGCTTAATTATATTATGATTGCTTACATCCAAATCAGTGGTAATTTCTACGAAATGTCTGGCACCCAAGATTGTCTTTATATCAGGATCTATCACATACACACACACACACACACACACACATATATATATATATATATATATATATATATATATATATATATATATATATATTATATATATATATATATATATATATATATATATATATATATATATATATATATATATATATATATATAATGGAAGAAATCACAACAAAACGCGTGATGCCAAATTCAGAAATTACCTCAATGAAAAACAAACAGGTTTGGAATTATTGAAAAGGCACAAACGTGTAGGTATGCAACACAACAACGTAGCAAATGAGATTATGAATCTTCTCCAGTTCCTCAGAAGCTGGACGCGAGCCAAGAATGCAGCAGGCATACCCCCACTGGATGGCCACTCTGAGACGCTGCCCTTGGGAGCCTGGAACCTAGTTTTCTGAGGAAGCCTGTTGAATGTTTTTTTCCCCATGGCCTAAGGGTCTCTGATCCTATCGGAAAAAATCCCTATATTGGCTGAGTTTGTATTCTTCTCAGTAACTGGCAGCACTTCCCTGTTGCCAAATGCTTTGACGGATGTAGCTGTAAGCCAGAGTCAACACACAGGTATTGTCCCATCCTAAGAGTTTGCTGTTCTTCCAGGATAGATTGTGATTCCGTTAGGGCGGTTTGGGGGTTTGTGAAGACTGCTGGATAAGAATCGAAGCTCTCAGCCGGGCACCCAGCTGAAGCGAGGCTCCTCTTGATGAAGTTTTTGACATTATTGTTTCTAGCTTGCCAACTCTTTATTTTTAACCATGTAAACCAAATTGGTTAGCTTGCACATCGTCGCAAATACACGTATATTCGGAATGAATTGGGGCAGCGAGGCGGAGAATCACTGTAGTGCGGAAGATCTACTGGTTGAGAAGTGTGCCCGCTGCAGGAAAGGAAACTGATAGGAGGAAGTAATGAGGGTGACGTGTACTCACAGCTTTGAGATGGCAGTCTCCCTGTTGGACGTTATAGTAACAAGTGTTGTACACTTTTCTAACACTGGGCTGGGCCAGCCCCCCAGACATTGTACTTCCCATCTCCAGAGCTCAAGTCCGGCCTGCCGATTTCCCTGAATCCCTTCATAAATATCGCTTTGCTCACACTCCAACAGCACGTCTAGTCTTAAAAACTATTTGTCTCCATTTACTATCAAACACGCTCACGCATGCTTGCTGGAAGTCCAAGCCCCTCGCACACAAAACCTCTTGTACCCCCTCCCTCCATGCTTTCCCTCCACTACAGATTTATACACTCTCGAAGTCATTCTATTTTGTTCCATTCTCTCTGCATGTCCGAACTACCTCAACAACCCCTGCTCAGCCCTCTGGATAATAGTTTTGGTAATCCCGCACCTTCTAATATATATATATATATATATATATATATATATATATATATATATAATATAAAATGTGTGTGTGTGTGTGTGTGTGTGTGTGTGTGTGTGTGTGTAAAATGAGGTGATAAAAACATAATACAAATTTATAGCATTCCTAAATTTTTTCTGTGATTGAAACTGCTGAGAGGCTAAGCTATGATGACTTTGGAAAGTTATGTATGTGGCAGGTCTGAAGATATATAGAAGTGAAAAAGGTTTACCAACAAGGTTGTCGACGGTCACTTGATTTACCAGCAGCTCCAGTCTCAGAGAAAAAAACATTTAAAACCTAGTCATAACTCTTAGATGATAAAAGGGGACAAGAAACAGATTTTCGCTTTTACTAAACTCCCTCACTTAGGAGATGAGCGAAACATCGTCATAAGGGTTTTCTCCTACGTCCTGGTTTTTGGTTTATTGTTCCAGCCAGACAGGGTACAACGATGTTTTTTTCTTCCAAGTAGACCTTGCCTCGGGCTGAACAGCTCTGGGAAGCTTTTTGTAAAATTGGCAGTTGTGTTGCAGTTCGTGGCCTCAATAGCTTTCCAAAATAACAGTATGTCGGCGGGTTTGCCCAATTGCTAAGGCTTTAGCCTGACACTTGATTTACCAGCTCACACACACACACACACACAGGGAGAGTGACCTAGTAGCGATCAGTGAAGAGGCGGGGCCAGGAGCTCGGACTCGACCCCCGCAACCTCAACTAGGTGAGTACACACACACACACACACACACACACACACACACACACACAAGTACAGAGCTGAAGACACAGAAACGACTAAGAAAGTTAAAAGAGAAATCCAAAAGCTGATTGAGAGAATAATGACTACCTGCTTTAATTAAGAGTGGACAGGCTATCAATTTATAATCTTTGCAAGACATGATTACAGAATAACTCGGCTAAAGCTGTTAGTATTATAGATATTAGAATTACTTTCTGATCCAGCATAAGGATTATGAGCCATTCAGAAAATATAAGGCAAGATTACTTTAGCGAAAAATTATAATTATATATAATTACATATATATATATATATATATATATATATATATATATATATATATATATATATATATATATATATATATGTGTGTGTGTGTACATAATTCGTTATGTTCAGATTGATTTTCACAGATTTATGGGGAAAAATGCACTATGGTTATTATGCAGAGAAACACCTTTGTTCTTTAGGCCAAACTCATCGAACTGGCGAATTTAGCCTAAAAAGAATCCTTCCTCTATAAGCAATGCATGTCGTAAGAGGCGACTAAAATACCGGGAGCAATGGGCTAGTAACCTCTTCTCCTGTATAAATTATTATATGTAAAAAGAAGAAAACTTATTATTTCTTCTCTTATTGAGGTCACCCTGTGTTATATATATATATATATGTCGTGCCGAATATGTAAAACTGGTCAATTAGCAAGAACTCATTTAAAATTAGGTCCTTTCTGAAATTTTCTCTTATACGTTTAAAGATATATTTTTTTCATTAATGTTAATGTAAAATTTTTTAATTTTGCACCAAAAGAATCTTAGAAAACTTACCTAACCTTATTATAACAAGAGCAATTTATTTTATCCTAACCCAACTAAATATATTTTAAATACGTTTACAATAATTTAATACAAAACAAACACAGTGAAATATATTTTTCTCGTTAGGTTCAGAATGATTTTGGCGAAATTATTGCATACATAAATTTTCACTTGTCCTATATGGCAAGATGAGCGTTGCTATTTAAGCCAAGATCGCAAGTTCTGCCTATTCAGCACGACATTATATATATATATATATATATATATATATATATATATATATATATATATATATATATATATATATATATCGGCCGTTTCCCACCGACTTAGGGTGACCTGAAAAAGGAGAAACACTTTCATCATCATCCATTTCATCACTGTCTTGCCAGAGTTGTGCCTAAACTACAGTTAAAAACTTGCAACATATTAACACCCCTCTTTCAGAGCGCACTGTACTTCCCACCTCAAGGACTCACGTCCAGCTAACCGGTTTCCCTGAATCCCTTCCTCAATGTTACTTTGCTTACATTCTAACAACACGTCATGTCATAAAACCATTTGTCTCCACTCCTATTTAACACGCTAACGCTCGCTTGCTGGAAGTCCAAGCCCCTCGCACACAAAACCTATTTTACTCCCCCTTCCCTACCAACTTTTCATAGGACGATCTCTACCCAGCCTACATTCCTTCTTTCCACTACAGATTTATATTCTCACAAAGTCATTAGTAACCCCACACCTTCTAATCTCCAAGCTACGGATTTTCTGCATTTAATTCACACTAAACATTGCCCTCAGACACGACATCTCCACTGCCTCTAGCCTTCTCCTTGTTGCAACGTTCACTACGTTTCACACCCATTATACTCTCATACATTATCCTCTCTGCTTCGGTGGATAACGTTCGTTGTCCCCATAGACTCCTCAGTGTTCCACTCACCTTTTTCCGGTCATCAGTTCTATGATTCGCTTTGTCTTTCATAGATCTATCTGCTGACAAGTCCACTCCCAGGTATCTTAATACATTCACTTCCTCCATACTTCCTCACTCTAATCTGATATCCAATCTTTCGTTACCTAAATATTTTGTTACCCTTATCACCATAATCTTTCCTATAATCACTTTTAATTTCCTTTTAAAAACCCATCCAAACTCGTCCACCAACCTCTGCAACTTCTCTTCAGAATCTTCCAAAAGCACAGTGTCATCAGCAAAAAGTGACTGGGACAACTTCCACTTTGTGATAGATTCTTATCTCTTAACGTCACACCTCTTGCCAACACCCGAGCATTCACTTGTCTTACAACTCCATCTGAAAATATGTTGAACAACTATTGTGACATCACGCATCCTTCTCTAACGCCTACTGTTACTGGGAAATAATCTCTCTCTCTCTCCTACGTACTCTAACCTGGGCCTCACTATCCTCGTACAAACTCTTAACCTACCACCTATTTCATATATTTGCAACATCTGCCACATTATTCCCCTATCCACTCTATTATTACGCCTTTTCCAAGTCCATAAATGCAACGAAAGTCTCTTTAACCTTATCTAAATACTGTTCAACAATATGCCTCACTGTAAACAGTTGGTCTACACACGACCTACCCTTCCTAAAGCTTCCTTGTTCATTTACGATGCTGCTTTCCGTCTTATCCTTAATTCTTGCAATAATAACTACCCCACACTCTACCAAAAATACTTAACAGGTTTATTCCCCTATTACTTTTTCACTTTTTCTGTCCCCTTTGCCTTTATGTAAAACAACTCAGCCAATCCAAACACACATTATATATATATATATATATAAATGTGTGTGTGTGTGTGTGTGTGTGTGTGTGTGTGTGTGTGTGTGCGCGCGCAATAAGATCACAGTAAACAGGTGATTTTAAAATAATCAAAACAACCACTGTGAAAGAGTAGTGAAATTCCAAGCGCTTTCGTGACTACTCACATTGTCAAGGAACTATGAAAGTAATACGTCAAAGGAAGTCAATTAAAGGGCTTAGACTACACCTCACAGTCAACTCCCACAACAAAGAAACACCTGACGCGGGACAATACCGGACTCATAAGAAAAGAGGAACACTGCAGTAGGTCCGCTGGTCCAACTAGACAGGTCCTCACGACAACCCACCAACAAATCATTCTACCTAAACAATAAACCTTATTTCTTGGGTAGAATGATTTGTTGGTGGGTTGTCGTGAGGACCTGTCTAATTGGACCAGCGGACCTACTGCAGAGTTCCTCTTTTCTTATGAGTCCGGTATTGTCCCGCGTCAGGTGTTTCTTTGTTGTGGGAGTTGACTGAGGTGTGGTCTAAGCCCTTTAATTGCCTTCCTATGATGTATCACTTTCATAGTTCCTTGACAATGTGAGTAGTCACGAAAGCGCTTGGAATTTAACTACTCTTTCACAGTGGTTGTTTTGCATGTGTGTGTGTGTGTGTGTGTGTGTGTGTGTGTGTGTGTGTGTGTGTGTGTGTGTGTGTGTGTGTGTGTGTGTGTGTGTGTGTGTGTGTGTGTGTGTGCGCGCGCGCAATAATCACAAACAAGCTATGAAAGATGTAAAATAACCTCAGGGAAAGTTGAATGATAGCTCTAGGCCTTTCATGTTGCAATCAACACATTGTCAGAAGCTCGCAAGTTGCAGAAATAGAGCAAGGGAAACGGCTCTCTCCAGAATAACCCGACTAAGCGTCAAGAAAGGTGCCAGGTGCCAAAAAATGCACCTGGCACCTGGCATTACATTATGTAATAATGGCTAAGCGACCACAATATTAACGAATTTAAAGTCTTTTTATAATGAAACGTTCTGGAGGCTGTCGGCAATGAAAAAGAAAAAAAAAAGATTTTATGCCTCCCTGCCCAGTGCATGCAATCACTGCCTCCCTCTCTTAATCAAGTTTCAACAGCTCTTCAGGATATTCCCTCATCCTCCCACTGCCTCTACTTTCCTGTCTAATAACTCCCATCTTTTGTCTTTAAAAATCATTTGTTCCCCTCGACTTTCTCAGCTAACTGAACTCGCTATAAACTTTTTCCTATGCTCAGCAAAATTTGTTGATAAAACCTAATCCAACGACTCACTATCTTTGTTTTTGCACTTCCTCGCCACTCTTTTGTCTTCTCTTTGACTCTCTATATACTCCACCCTCTGTACATATTTTTGCATTGTAAAAGCCTCTCATATACCAACTTTTTCCCCCCCCTCCCGTCTTTACCTCGTCATTCATCTAGTCATTCCTCTTGTCTCCCGCATCCACCTTCCAATACATAGTAGTATTGTATCCTATTCATCTTGTGAGTAATACACAATACCGAGAAGTTGATGAATAAGACACATGTGCAGCACTAGGTATCTTTATTGACGACACGTTTTCCCTGTGTTGTTGACTTCATCAGTCAAGTATATAGATGAATAACATTCTTGTAGATAGACTAAGTAGAAAAGTAGTCTGAGGTAATCATTCAGCCTTGGAAGATGAGGAGTATCCTTTTAAGAGGATACTTCATATCTCCAAACGGATTTAAACCAAGTCTTCAGTGAGCCACAGAACTCTATATAATGTTCAAAGGGGACAAATTTCAGTTTCTCCATTATCGAAAATTTAAGAAATAAGAACTAGAATGAACAACAGGCATTACCCCTCTGAACTTCACTCACACGCTGGAACACAAAAACCAGCTGCTCTGAGTTCCTTGGTTGCTCTAATTTGTAATTCACATCATCTATTGTACTTCTGTCGTTTGTCCCATTCACTCTCAAGTATATAAATACATTCAATTGCTCTTTACTCTTCTCTACGATGACGTCCAGTCTTTCATCACCTTGCTCATTTCTTTCTTCATATTGAACTTTATTTTACACACGCTTCTAAGTTGCTACACCAGCCTCTGCAAGTCGACATAGTCGGATGGTTCGCAAGAAGCTACAAGGTATTGGTCCACGTTAGACAAGACCTTGTCTTGCGCACCCATTCCGACTCTCGTACGTCAAATATTTGTTTAAAGCTATTTAAGGTATGAGCTTCACAGAGAGAAGAATGATATGATGTGGTGGAAGAGCTGGTAAAACTCCATAGTATGAAGGGAGACTAAAGTTACCCACTAGACAAGGAGAGACTTTTAATTTCTTCAAGAGTAAAGTTTAGTAAAGTTCAACGAGAAGCACAAGTCTGGACTCGAGTCATTTCCTTCAAATAACAGTACAATCTCTAAAACAAGATTCTGTGGGGCACCGATAAGATTTTAAAAGCGTATGTTTTAAGGGTTTAAAAGAGTTGATCTGATATCGATGATACATACAGGATAAAAAGCATCTCGATTAAACGTGTTGATAAAATGAAAGTTTTGAGACATTTCGCCCCTTTTTAAAAAAATTCAAGTAATGCTTTGATAAAAACTACAGGGAGCTAAAAATTGCCTTAAAGAAAGCTTTTGTAACTTGCATCTTTAGATTTATAAGTTGTCTTACGTTAGTGGGAAGAAATGAGGAATATTCATAGTTACAATTCCTAATTTCCACCTCCCGGTGCCTGACCCACGTAAGGGTCATGCATCGCCTGGGGGAATGGGAGGTAATCAATTCCGATCACATAGAAGAGAATTCTAATTCCACGGATCACGAGCCCTACACCAAATCTTCGATCATTTCAGGCTCATATTAGGAGATGTATAACCTTAAATGAGAAACGAAAATTGTACATGCAGTTACACAAATTAATGATGTTCCTCTAAAGTCATTTCGTATCGTTTACTGCAAAGAAAATTAACGTTGTTATTAAGTATACATTTTCTATAGATGAATAAGGTTTACGCGAAATATATGGATATATGGATATATTTACTGCCGAAGCTTCTCGCTGCTCCACAGACTTCTTTAGTCCAATTACAGAAGACTTAAATATTGTAGACAACAGTAGTAGTAGAGAAGTAGATACGAGTGATCAGTCCCTCAGCAGTGAAGATCCTGCGGCAATAAAGATACCCAACTATAACACGTATATACCACTCATATTTACTTGTCGGTGTCGTAAATCATTGATTTAATTATGCATCTCACATTGTGTTAAAAAAAGCGTCTTTTAGGCGGGAGTGCATCATTTTGACTAAAAAGTCCAACGAGCTTGAGCAATCCATGATAAATGTCAGTAATAAGTTGTCTCACCGCTATTCATATATGACTCAAGAATATCCTGAGAGATAAAATGACTGTTATTAATCATTATTTAGCATGTTTCCTATTAACTTCATTGTTCGTTAATAAAGCTGCAAGAAACAGGGTATTAGACTCTCGTCCTGTCATTAACGAGTATTTGTCTTGTTTAATCTTATATACAGTTATTTGCCCCTTTTTTTCCTAACACACTGGCCGTCTCCCACCAAAGCAGAGCGACCCAAAAAGGGAAGCTCGTTCACCATCACTCATTCAATAGCTGTCTTGCTAAAAGTGTGTTGTTATAACAGTTCACACGATCCGAAGAATTGCTTCCTCCCCTTCTTCCTTCAGAGTGCAGGAACTGTTCAAAATGCCGAGTATAATGCTTCGAAACACGCATCCCCAGACCTCGCTAAGTGATGAATGAGACGCATCTGCAACACGTGAAGTGAAGCGGCTTCACCTCACTTCTGCCGCTTCTCTATGCTTGAGGGACTGACCACCTCCTTCCAAGAGCAATAGGATGACGTCTATTTCTCCAGTCTCCAGTATTGTATTCTTCCTTATACGACTGAAGAAATCCGCTGTGCAGGCGAAAGTTTTCTGCAGTGAAGATACACAAGTAACGCACATGTGTCTTATTTACCAAGTTGTTGGTACTATATACCATCAATAATATGAAACCTGCTGACTGAGTTTATTATGTACACTTCTCACATCGCCCACATGGCTTGCATACTTTCTTTACTACATGTCACAGCTCTTCTCTCTATTTATTCACTCCAATAAAACCTCCCTGGCTACTCAACATCCCTATCATTTCCATTCCATTCAACTGATTATCTGCCCCTACCGTCCCACTGCAACCAACGTATGTTTTCTTGTACTCTTTACCTCGACGTAAAGGGTAAGGTAAATCAAACTAGAACTTCCTACTCAAGCCACAACTTCCTTCTCTTACCCAAAACTTCTCCCCTCCCGGCCTCCACGACCAACCCACTCAGCATATCCACAATATGCAAAAACCCTTCGTGATTTAAGCTCCCCCCCGATAAGGCAGACAGTATTAGCATGTACCTCCCCACACCCCTTTACCCATTCTACCCCCTCCTGTAACCCCTCTCCACCCATTCTACCGCTTCCCTCACCCTCCCCACTCCCACCCCCTCCCATGTTAAGAGAGGATAATTAGCCGTGCCTGCAGTAAGGGCAGGTGATTGTACCCGTCTGCCACTGATGGATGTCAGCTGGGAGTCAATCAGTCATCCCTCTCTCGCTCTTACTTATACTCACACTCTAAGGAGACGAATTATGAATTTCAACCCCAGCCAAGAAAAAAAAGTTTTCTCCCTTCTCTCTTTGTCCTCTATACGTTTATGCGAGATATATTCAGCCTCCTCCTCCTTCTCTTCCTCCTCACTTTCCTTCCCATCCTCCTTCCCATGCTGTTGCTTCTCCCTTTTTCTTCCTCGACCCTTTTACCCCATTTCCCTATTTTCTGCACCTTCCTCAATCATCTCCCTATTCTAATTCTTTCTCCCTCCGCTCTAGGTTACCTCTCACTTCTTCTCTCCCCCTCCTCATCCTCTCTCTCCCTATCTTCCTTCTCTGTTCCTCCTTCAAGAGGTTAAAAATTGTTGCAGAGGATGCAACTGAAGGTCGCCTGACATTGCATATAATGTTGCTGAGGAGGCAATGAGCCCCTTCCTTTACTCTGTGACGCCCCTTCCTTTACTCTGTGACGCCCTTTCCTTTACTCTGTGACGCCCCTTCCTTTACTCTGTGACGCCCCTTCCTTTACTCTGTGACGCCCCTTCCTTTACTCTGTGACGCCCCTTCCTTTACTCTGTGACGCCCCTTCCTTTACTCTGTAACGCTCCTTCCTTTACTCTGTGACGCTCCTTCCTTTACTCTGTGACGCCCCTTCCTTTACTCTGTGACGCCCCTTCCTTTACTCTGTGACGCCCCTTCCTTTACTCTGTGACGCCCCTTCCTTTACTCTGTGACGCCCCTTCCTTTACTCTGTGACGCCCCTTCCTTTACTCTGACGCCCCTTCCTTTACTCTGTGACCCTCCTTCCTTTACTCTGTGACGCCCCTTTCTTTATTCGGTGACCCCCTTCCTTTACTCTGTGACGCCCCTTCCTTTACTCTGTGACGCCCCTTCCTTTGCTCTGTGACGCCCTTCCTTTACTCTGTGACGCCCCTTCCTTTACTCTGTGACGCCCCTTCCTTTACTCTGTGACGCTTGACAAGGGAGGGCGGAAGGGAGGAGGAAGAGGAAGTTGAAGGAGGAAGAAGAGTAGGGAGGTTGAAAGGAAAGAATATAGCGATTTGAAAAGGAGTAGAAGGGACAGGAGACGAAAATAAAGTAAATAAGGGAGAGGGAAGTAAGAATAGGATCGAAAGGAAGATCAGCAGGCGAGTAAATAAGGGAAGAGGGAAGAAGAAGAGGAGTAGAAAGAATAAGATGGTTTGGCTTATTTCTCATTTTATCTTAATTTCTTATTTTAACATTATTGTGTCCTCCTTTTTCCTCAGGATTATTGGCAGAAATAGAACACTTGTGAACATCCTCACTTGTGAACATCCTCACTTGTGAACATCCACACAAGTGAACATCCTCACTTGTGAACATCCTCACTTGTGAACATCCACACAAGTGAACATCCTCACTTGTGAACATCCTCACTTGTGAACATCCTCACTTGTGAACATCCTCACTTGTGAACATCCTCACTTGTGAACATCCTCACTTGTGAACATCCACACAAGTGAACATCCTCACTTGTGAACATCCTCACTTGTGAACATCCTCACTTGTGAACATCCTCACTTGTGAACATCCTCACTTGTGAACATCCTCACTTGTGAACATCCTCACTTGTGAACATCCTCACTTGTGAACATCCTCACTTGTGAACATCCTCACTTGTGAACATCCTCACTTGTGAACATCCTCACTTGTGAACATCCTCACTTGTGAACATCCTCACTTGTGAACATCTTCACTTGTGAACATACTTGTGACCATACTCACTTGTGAACATACTCATTTGTGAACATACTTATGAACATACTTGTGAACATCCTCACTTGTGAACATCCTCACTTGTGAACATACTTGTGAACATCCTCACTTGTGAACATCCTCATTTGTGAACATACTTGTGAACATCCTCATGAGTGAACATCCTCACTTGTGAACATCCTTACTTGTGAACATCCTCACTTGTGAACATCCTCACTTGTGAACATCCTCACTTGTGAACATCCTCACTTGTGAACATCCACACAAGTGAACATCCTCACTTGTGAACATCCACACAAGTGAACATCCTCACTTGTGAACATCCTCACTTGTGAACATCCTCACTTGTGAACATCCACACAAGTGAACATCCACACAAGTGAACATCCTCACTTGTGAACATCCTCACTTGTGAACATCCTCACTCGTGAACATCCTCACTCGTGAACATCCTCACTTGTGAACATCCAAACTTGTGAACATCCTCACTTGTGAACATCCAAACTTGTGAACATCCACACAAGTGAACATCCACATAAGTGAACATCCACACAAGTGAACATCCACACATGTGAACATCCACACAAGTGAACATCCACACAAGTGAACATCCACACAAGTGAACATCCACACAAGTGAACATCCAAACATGCGAACATCCACACAAGTGAACATCCACACGTGTGAACATCCACACAAGTGAACATCCACACAAGTGAACATCCACACAAGCGAACATCCACACAAGTGAACATCCACACGTGTGAACATCCACACAAGTGAACATCCACACATGTTTATCTGGAGTTTATCTGGAGAGAGTTCCGGGGGTCAACGCCCCCGCGGCCCTGTCTGTGACCAGGCCTCCTTAGGTCAGTGTCCCAGGATGCGACCCACACCAGTCGACTAACACCCAGGTACCCATTTTACTGATGGGGAACATAGACAACAGGTGGAAAGAAACACGTCCAATGTTTCTACTCTGGCTGGGAATCGAACCCAGGCTCTCACCGTGTGAAGCGAGAGCGTTAACCACCAGGCCACCAGAGCCTGGTGAACATCCACACAAGTGAACATCCACACAAGTGAACATCCACACAAGTGAACATCCACACAAGTGAACATCCACACAAGTGAACATCCACACAAGTGAACATCCACACAAGTGAACATCCTCACTTGTGAACATCCACACAAGTGAACATCCACACATGTGAACATCCACACAAGTGAGCATCCACACAAGTGAACATCCACACAAGTGAACATCCACACAAGTGAACATCCACACAAGTGAACATCCACACAAATGAACATCCACACAAGTGAACATCCACACAAGTGAACATCCACACAAGTGAACATCCACACAAGCGAACATCCA
Source organism: Cherax quadricarinatus (assembly GCF_038502225.1). Taxonomy (NCBI): domain Eukaryota; kingdom Metazoa; phylum Arthropoda; class Malacostraca; order Decapoda; family Parastacidae; genus Cherax; species Cherax quadricarinatus. Next base: position 24,128,569 of record NC_091317.1, read on the forward strand.
CACAAGTGAACATCCACACGTGTGAACATCCACACAAGTGAACATCCACACATGTTTATCTGGAGTTTATCTGGAGAGAGTTCCGGGGGTCAACGCCCCCGCGGCCCTGTCTGTGACCAGGCCTCCTTAGGTCAGTGTCCCAGGATGCGACCCACACCAGTCGACTAACACCCAGGTACCCATTTTACTGATGGGGAACATAGACAACAGGTGGAAAGAAACACGTCCAATGTTTCTACTCTGGCTGGGAATCGAACCCAGGCTCTCACCGTGTGAAGCGAGAGCGTTAACCACCAGGCCACCAGAGCCTGGTGAACATCCACACAAGTGAACATCCACACAAGTGAACATCCACACAAGTGAACATCCACACAAGTGAACATCCACACAAGTGAACATCCACACAAGTGAACATCCACACAAGTGAACATCCTCACTTGTGAACATCCACACAAGTGAACATCCACACATGTGAACATCCACACAAGTGAGCATCCACACAAGTGAACATCCACACAAGTGAACATCCACACAAGTGAACATCCACACAAGTGAACATCCACACAAATGAACATCCACACAAGTGAACATCCACACAAGTGAACATCCACACAAGTGAACATCCACACAAGTGAACATCCACACAAGTGAAAGCTCCTACAGAAGAATATTTTTTTTTAACAGAAGATCGCTGGTAAACAGAGAGAGAGAGAGAGAGAGAGAGAGAGAGAGAGAGAGAGAGAGAGAGAGAGAGAGAGAGAGAGAGAGAGAGAGAGAGAGAGAGAGAGAGAGAGAGAGAGAGAGACTTGCTACTGATTCCCAAGAGTCCAGATAATTTTTTGGCAAGACGTTCTGGCAAATTTTAGAAACTGTTGTTCTGGGTGAAACTGTTGGTTATGGAGACGAGTACAGATTCAAGACATCTTCTCTGGATATCATTTTCCTTGGCAACGGGAAGTTCACTATTACAGTTGTGGGAATTATGGTGAAGGCTTTGTTAGAGCAGTCTGTTCTGCTGGTGTATTGGTGTTTAGAGGTACGTTTGTGGGGTTGCGTCGTCTACGCTCAATCTAACTGACCTCCTCACCAAAAGACCCACATTTGATGCAGACTCTCTCTGACTTTTTTATGTTATACTAAAATAGTGCACCAACTTTGATTTCAGTTCTACTTTTAGTCTAACCCATCCCCCACTTACATCCTTATCATGCATTCAAACTTAACATTCACAATTTCCTACTTTTGCAATATCCTTTTGTTTGACACTTACTGGTTTAGTTTTTAATTTTATTATTTTGGTTCTTACATATAGGTTTTGTCACAGTTTTTGTGTAGGACTGTGAAAACTCTTACAGTGGTTTGTGTTAGTTCTTATTCTTGATATCTTAATGGTAGAGGCAGTGGTGGCTGCGTTGTGTCGACACTTGGAGATATTGGAGAAGTGTTTGGCTACTGAATTTGGAGGAGGAAAACTACATATCTTTGTGGTCTACCTGGAAGGTATTCCGGGGATCAACGCCTTCGCGGCCCCGCCCATGACCAGGCCTTCTGGTGGATCAGGGCCTGATCAATGAGGCTGTTACTGCTGGTCGCACGTAGTCCAACGTACGACCCACAGCTCGGCTGATCCGGCACCGAATTTAGGTATCTGTCCAGCTCCCTCTTGAAGACAATCGGGGGTTATTGGTAATTCCCCTTATGGCTGGCGGGAGGCTGTTGAACAGTCTTGGGCCCCTGACACTTAGTGTTTTCTCTTAGTGTACTAATGGCTGCCAGATCTGGAATGTCGTCAGATCTGGAAAAGATGCCGGAATGAGTACGTCCACTGTGATCAATGATGACATGTCGAGGGTAATGCACTCTGGGGGATATTTCATCACGTTGATGTTATAAAATTCCGAGAAGTTGATGACTAAGACATGTATAGCACCTGAGTACCTTTACTGACGAGGAGCTTCAGCGGTTTTTCCAAGCCAATGCAGAGAATAAATACTGGAGAAGGTGGAAGAAGTGGAGATGTAACCTTGAGGTGAAGACTCGTTCAGGGAAATAACATTCTTCCAGAAATTCAGTACTATAGATATGGAGAGAAAAATCCCTTAGACAGAGCTGTGTTGTGGTCTTGTTGTTGTGGTCTTGTTGTGGTCTTGTTGTTGTGGTCTTGTGGTCTTGTTGTGGTCTTGTTGTGGTCTTGTTGTGGTCTTGTTGCTGTGGTCTTGTTGCTGTGGTCTTGTTGTGGTCTTGTTGTTGTGGTCTTGGTGTTGTAGTCTTGTTGTAGTCTTGTTGTGGTCTTGTTGTAGTCTTGTTGTAGTCTTGTTGTAGTCTTGTTGTGGTCTTGTTGTGGTCTTGTTGTTGTGTTCTTGTTGTGGTCTTGTTGTAGTCTTGTTGTAGTCTTGTTGTAGTCTTGTTGTGGTTTTGTTGTTGTGGTCTTGTTGCTGTGGTCTTGTTGTGGTCTTGTTGTTGTGGTCTTGGTGTTGTAGTCTTGTTGTGGTCTTGTGGTCTTGTTGTAGTCTTGTTGTAGTCTTGTTGTAGTCTTGTTGTGGTCTTGTTGTAGTCTTGTAGTCTTGTTGTGGTCTTGTTGTGGTCTTGTTGTAGTCTTGTAGTCTTGTTGTAGTCTTGTTGTAGTCTTGTTGTGGTCTTGTTGTTGTGGTCTTGTTGCAATCTTGTAGTCTTGTTGTGGTCTTGTTGTTGTGGTCTTGTTGTGGTCTTGTTGTTGTGGTCTTGTTCTAATCTTGTTGTAGTCTTGTTGTGGCCTTGTTGTTGTGGTCTTGTTGTAGTCTTGTTGTAGTCTTGGTGTTGTGGTCTTGGTGGTGTGGTCTTGGTGTTGTGGTCTTGTTGGGGTGGTCTTGGTGGTGTGGTCTTGGTGGTGTGGTCTTGGTGGTGTGGTCTTGGTGTTGTGGTCTTGTTGGTGTGGTCTTGGTGGTGTGGTCTTGGTGGTGTGGTCTTGGTGGTGTGGTCTTGGTGGTGTGGTCTTGGTGGTGTGGTCTTGGTGGTGTGGTCTTGGTGGTGTGGTCTTGGTGGTGTGGTCTTGGTGGTGTGGTCTTGGTGGTGTGGTCTTGGTGGTGTGGTCTTGGTGGTGTGGTCTTGGTGGTGTGGTCTTGGTGGTGTGGTCTTGGTGGTGTGGTCTTGGTGGTGTGGTCTTGGTGGTGTGGTCTTGGTGGTGTGGTCTTGGTGGTGTGGTCTTGGTGTTGTGGTCTTGGTGGTGTGGTCTTGGTGGTGTGGTCTTGGTGTTGTGGTCTTGGTGTTGTGGTCTTGGTGTTGTGGTCTTGTTGTTGTGGTCTTGGTGTTGTGGTCTTGGTGTTGTGGTCTTGGTGTTGTGGTCCTGGTGTTGTGGTCTTGGTGGTGTGGTCTTGGTGTTGTGGTCTTGGTGTTGTGGTCTTGGTGTTGTGGTCTTGTTGTTGTGGTCTTGGTGTTGTGGTCTTGGTGTTGTGGTCTTGTTGTTGTGGTCTTGGTGTTGTGGTCTTGGTGGTGTGGTCTTGGTGTTGTGGTCTTGGTGTTGTGGTCTTGGTGGTGTGGTCTTGGTGTTGTGGTCTTGTTGTTGTGGTCTTGGTGTTGTGGTCTTGGTGTTGTGGTCTTGGTGTTGTGGTCTTGGTGGTGTGGTCTTGGTGTTGTGGTCTTGTTGTTGTGGTCTTGGTGTTGTGGTCTTGGTGGTGTGGTCTTGGTGTTGTGGTCTTGGTGTTGTGGTCTTGGTGGTGTGGTCTTGGTGTTGTGGTCTTGGTGTTGTGGTCTTGTTGTTGTGGTCTTGGTGTTGTGGTCTTGTTGTTGTGGTCTTGTTGTTGTGGTCTTGGTGTTGTGGTCTTGGTGTTGTGGTCTTGTTGTTGTGGTCTTGTTGTTGTGGTCTTGGTGTTGTGGTATTGGTGTTGTGGTCTTGGTGTTGTGGTCTTGGTGTTGTGGTCTTGGTGTTGTGGTCTTGGTGTTGTGGTCTTGGTGTTGTGGTCTTGGTGTTGTGGTCTTGGTGTTGTGGTCTTGGTGTTGTGGTCTTGGTGTTGTGGTCTTGGTGGTGTGGTCTTGGTGGAAGAGATCGTGTTGGTTGGTGGACTTCCAATAGACTTCGAAACGTTGTTAGTTGGCACACTGCAGAGTGAAACATCTAGGAAAGCGAGAACATCATTGACCTCCGCAACAAAATGAATGAACATTTCGACTTGGTGATGACTGAGCTGGATGGTTAGTACGGTTTGAAGTCTATCTACTAGACGACTACCAGTCAGCTTTACTTGAGTGGTTTTAAGGGTAAGCAACTTGCAACAAAACACTAGAGTAATAAAACACCTGTGCAATTTCAGGCAATTGCAATAGAACTCTTAAATAACAGCCATGCAATGGAACATCCTTGCAATGGAACATCCTTGCAATGGAACATCCTTGCAATGGAACATCCTTGCAATGGAACATCCTTGCAATGGAACACTTGTACAATAAAACACCGGCTTAATAAAAATCCTTGCAATTCAATACCTATGCAATAAAACAACTGTGCAGAACATCTGAGCAATGGAATATCTGTGAAACACCCTTGTCATAAACCATCCTTGCAACAATCCATGCAATAAACCGTGCAATAAACCATTCGCGCAATAAAACATCCGTGCAAATGCAACAAATCAGTAAAAGATTTTTGCAACAAAACATACGTCAATAAAACATACGTGCAAAAAAATATCCGTGCACTAAAACATCCGTGAACTACAACAATACGTGCAATTACAGTGTACTAAAACTTCCACGCAATAAAACATCTGTGCAATAAAATCCCTAGAAAGATACTATTTTAATTGCAGCAATGACAACTATTTTGAAAAAAAAAACACCTGTGTTATAGAACTCCTGTATAATGGAACACCTCTGTAATAGAACACCTAATAAGACACGTGTCTAATAAGCACCTATCTAATAAAACACTTGTCTAATAAACACCTGTCTAATAAACACCTGTCTAATAAACACCTGTCTAATAAACACCTGTCTAATAAACACCTGTTTAATAAAACACCTGTTTAATAAAACACCTGTCTAATAAACACCTGTCTAATAAACACCTGTCTAATAAACACCTGTCTAATAAACATCTGTCTAATAAACACCTGTAATAAAACACTTGTCTAATAAACACCTGTCTAATAAACACCTGTCTAATAAAACACCTGTCTAATAAGCACCTGTCTAATAAACACCTGTCTAATAAAACACCTGTCTAATAAAACACCTGTCTAATAAAACACCTGTCTAATAAGCACCTGTCTAATAAAACACCTGTCTAATAAACACCTGTATAATAAAACACCTGTAATAAGCACCTGTCTAATAAAACACCTGTCTAATAAGCACCTGTCTAATAAAACACCTGTCTAATAAAACAACTGTATAGTAGAACATCTTTCCAAAATAAAGGGTATTTTATTCCATTTATGTTCATTCTAACAATAGATTTATTGTGCAATAGAACACACCTGTATTGTACCTCTTGTTCAATAGATTATTATAATCATAAGAAAGCGCTAAACCCACAAGGGTCATACTGCGCTGCCTTGTTCGGCAGAACAGTGATGCAATAAAATTTACTACCTAAGTTTTATATTCGCCATGGGTTCAAATCCCACCAGTTCCGTGGATTGTTTGTACTCGTTATATCATGATTTCGTGAGTCGTGACTAGTTGGTTAGTGTGCTGGGAGACTAGTTGGTTAGTGTGCTGGGAGACTAGTTGGTTAGTGTGCTGGGAGACTAGTTGGTTAGTGTGCTGGGAGACTAGTTGGTTAGTGTGCTGGGAGACTAGTTGGTTAATGTGCTGGGAGACTAGTTGGTTAATGTGCTGGGAGACTAGTTGGTTAATGTGCTGGGAGACTAGTTGGTTAGTGTGGTGGGAGACTAGTTGGTTAGTGTGCTGGGAGACTAGTTGGTTAGTGTGCTGGGAGACTAGTTGGTTAGTGTGCCGGGAGACTAGTTGGTTAGTGTGCCGGGAGACTAGTTGGTTAGTGTGCCGGGAGACTAGTTGGTTAGTGTGCTGGGAGACTAGTTGGTTAGTGTGCTGGGAGACTAGTTGGTTAATGTGCTGGGAGACTAGTTGGTTAGTGTGCTGGGAGACTAGTTGGTTAGTGTGCTGGGAGACTAGTTGGTTAATGTGCCGGGAGACTAGTTGGTTAGTGTGCCGGGAGACTAGTTGGTTAGTGTGCTGGGAGACTAGTTGGTTAGTGTGCTGGGAGACTAGTTGGTTAATGTGCTGGGAGACTAGTTGGTTAATGTGCTGGGAGACTAGTTGGTTAGTGTGCCGGGAGACTAGTTGGTTAGTGTGCTGGGAGACTAGTTGGTTAGTGTGCTGGGAGACTAGTTGGTTAGTGTGCTGGGAGACTAGTTGGTTAGTGTGCTGGGAGACTAGTTGGTTAATGTGCCGGGAGACTAGTTGTTTAGTGTGCCGGGAGACTAGTTGGTTAGTGTGCCGGGAGACTAGTTGGTTAGTGTGCCGGGAGACTAGTTGGTTAGTGTGCTGGGAGACTAGTTGGTTATTGTGCTGGGAGACTAGTTGGTTAGTGTGCTGGGAGACTAGTTGGTTAGTGTGCCGGGAGACTAGTTGGTTAGTGTGCCGGGAGACTAGTTGGTTAGTGTGCCGGGAGACTAGTTGGTTAGTGTGCCGGGAGACTAGTTGGTTAGTGTGCCGGGAGACTAGTTGGTTAGTGTGCCGGGAGACTAGTTGGTTAGTGTGCCGGGAGACTAGTTGGTGAGTGTGCTGGGAGACTAGTTGGTTAGTGTGCTGGGAGACTAGTTGGTTAATGTGCTGGGAGACTAGTTGGTTAATGTGCTGGGAGACTAGTTGGTTAATGTGCTGGGAGACTAGTTGGTTAGTGTGGTGGGAGACTAGTTGGTTAGTGTGCTGGGAGACTAGTTGGTTAATGTGCTGGGAGACTAGTTGGTTAGTGTGCTGGGAGACTAGTTGGTTAGTGTGCCGGGAGACTAGTTGGTTAGTGTGCCGGGAGACTAGTTGGTTAGTGTGCCGGGAGACTAGTTGGTTAGTGTGCCGGGAGACTAGTTGGTTAGTGTGCTGGGAGACTAGTTGGTTAGTGTGCTGGGAGACTAGTTGGTTAATGTGCTGGGAGACTAGTTGGTTAGTGTGCTGGGAGACTAGTTGGTTAGTGTGCTGGGAGACTAGTTGGTTAATGTGCCGGGAGACTAGTTGGTTAGTGTGCCGGGAGACTAGTTGGTTAGTGTGCTGGGAGACTAGTTGGTTAGTGTGCTGGGAGACTAGTTGGTTAATGTGCTGGGAGACTAGTTGGTTAATGTGCTGGGAGACTAGTTGGTTAGTGTGCCGGGAGACTAGTTGGTTAGTGTGCTGGGAGACTAGTTGGTTAGTGTGCTGGGAGACTAGTTGGTTAGTGTGCTGGGAGACTAGTTGGTTAGTGTGCTGGGAGACTAGTTGGTTAATGTGCCGGGAGACTAGTTGGTTAGTGTGCCGGGAGACTAGTTGGTTAGTGTGCCGGGAGACTAGTTGGTTAGTGTGCCGGGAGACTAGTTGGTTAGTGTGCTGGGAGACTAGTTGGTTATTGTGCTGGGAGACTAGTTGGTTAGTGTGCTGGGAGACTAGTTGGTTAGTGTGCCGGGAGACTAGTTGGTTAGTGTGCCGGGAGACTAGTTGGTTAGTGTGCCGGGAGACTAGTTGGTTAGTGTGCCGGGAGACTAGTTGGTTAGTGTGCCGGGAGACTAGTTGGTTAGTGTGCCGGGAGACTAGTTGGTTAGTGTGCCGGGAGACTAGTTGGTGAGTGTGCCGGGAGACTAGTTGGTGAGTGTGCCGGGAGACTAGTTGGTTAGTGTGCCGGGAGACTAGTTGGTTAGTGTGCTGGTAGACTAGTTGGTTAGCGTGCTGGGAGACTAGTTGGTTAGTGTGCTGGGAGACTAGTTGGTTAGTGTGCTGGGAGACTAGTTGGTTAGTGTGCTGGGAGACTAGTTGGTTAGTGTGCTGGGAGACTAGTTGGTTAGTGTGCTGGGAGACTAGTTGGTTAGTGTGCTGGGAGACTAGTTGGTTAGTGTGCTGGGAGACTAGTTGGTTAGTGTGCTGGGAGACTAGTTGGTTAGTGTGCTGGGAGACTAGTTGGTTAGTGTGCTGGGAGACTAATTCGTTAGTGTGCTGGGAGACTAGTTGGTTAGTGTGCTGGGAGAATAGTTGGTTAGTGTGCTGGGAGAATAGTTGGTTAGTGTGCTGGGAGAATAGTTGGTTAGTGTGCCGGGAGACTAGTTGGTTAGTGTGCCGGGAGACTAGTTGGTTAGTGTGCCGGGAGACTTGTTGGTTAGTGTGCTGGTAGACTAGTTGGTTAGCGTGCTGGGAGACTAGTTGGTTAGTGTGCTGGGAGACTAGTTGGTTAGTGTGCTGGGAGACTAGTTGGTTAGTGTGCTGGGAGACTAGTTGGTTAGTGTGCTGGGAGACTAGTTGGTTAGTGTGCTGGGAGACTAGTTGGTTAGTGTGCTGGGAGACTAGTTGGTTAGTGTGCTGTGAGACTAGTTGGTTAGTGTGCTGGGAGACTAGTTGGTTAGTGTGCTGGGAGAATAGTTGGTTAGTGTGCTGGGAGAATAGTTGGTTAGCGTGCTGGGAGACTAATTGGTTAGCGTGCTGGGAGACTAGTTGGTTAGTGTGCTGGGAGACTAGTTGGTTAGTGTGCTGGGAGACTAGTTGGTTAGTGTGCTGGGAGACTAGTTGGTTAGTGTGCTGGGAGACTAGTTGGTTAGTGTGCTGGGAGACTAATTGGTTAGTGTGCTGGGAGACTAGTTGGTTAGTGTGCTGGGAGACTAGTTGGTTAGTGTGCTGGGAGACTAATTGGTTAGTGTGCTGGGAGACTAGTTGGTTAGTGTGCTGGGAGAATAGTTGGTTAGTGTGCTGGGAGACTAGTTGGTTAGTGTGCTGGGAGACTAGTTGGTTAGTGTGCTGGGAGACTAGTTGGTTAGTGTGCTGGGAGACTAGTTGGTTAGTGTGCTGGGAGACTAGTTGGTTAGTGTGCTGGGAGACTAATTGGTTAGTGTGCTGGGAGACTAGTTGGTTAGTGTGCTGGGAGACTAGTTGGTTAGTGTGCTGGGAGAATAGTTGGTTAGTGTGCTGGGAGACTAGTTGGTTAGTGTGCTGGGAGAATAGTTGCCTATTAAACTTATTGACTAGTTACCTGGTTATATTATTATTATTATTATTATTGAATGATGCTGAAAGTGTTTCTTTTTTCTGGGTCACCTGCTTCGGTGGGAGACGACCGGCGAGCTGATAAACAAGAATATCTTCAACATCATTATATATTTAGGGTGGAAGCGCTAAACCCATAGAGAACATAAAACTCCTGGGGGAAATGGGAAGCAATCAAATTTGATCCAAGGGAGGGAAGGGCAATCTTTTGAATCCACAGCCCCTCACCAGTATTAAAGAGCGTCCCTCGAAGGGTCAGCTGGTTATACAGTTCTGCCAGGGCCTCCCTTCACCCGTTACTTCAAGACCGAAGTGAGGCACTGGAGCTCAGTTATGATAAAGATCTTGCATTCTGGGTCTCAGTCTGGTCGGTGCATCAAGCTTTTTAGATTAAGTGCCTCCGTGTACCTGCTCGGGTCAGCGGTTCGTTCTTGCGGGAGACTGGTGCCTTTCCTTTCACTTCTCTCGTGATGTGACCTGCTCGCTGCCGCTGCTGTCGAAGGAATCATGCCGCAGTGGTCCCGGCCTCCTCTCAGATGGCTATCTCCCAACACGGATCGTTCCACCGGTCTCTATCTCTCGGGGTCACGGTGCCGTGGCTAGGGGAGATTGTGTGCGTGTCTTGGCTTCCGTGATTGAGATGGGGAGGGGGAAGGGGCCAGTGGCGTCCTCTTTGCCCCCTTCCTCTCCCTGTGGGGGTGGGTATGGAGGCCTGGGCATCCCCCTCCCCCCTCACTCTCAGCGGTCTCACGTCCCTCGTGACCATCCTGTCTCTATCTTCATCTCTTCGTTTACGCGATGCTACTGAGGTTTCTCCTGTTCTACTTTCTCCTAAGATTTGTATTTTTTTATAGCGGGAGATATTGCGCTGTTCTCTTTGTACCTTCCATCTTCGTCTCTTCTTCCCTCGATTTTTACTACTCCTTCCCCTTCCCTCGCTTGCCTTGATGAGGAAGACACATGTACAACACTAAGTATCATTAGTGCCAAAACGTTTCGCTTGCACAATAGGCTTTATTAGACTGATACAGAAGTGCTAACATTTGGGCAATAAAGATACACTTGTTGCACTTGTGTCATAGTCAGCTTGTCTGTATTGTTTACCAATTTTAATATATTCTCTTCCCTTGCCTCTTATTCTCGTTTTTAGAGCTTCTTTCTATTCAACTGCATTCTCGTCCATTCCTCATTTTTACTCTCCTCTCCCTTCTGTTTACGTAAGTCAGCACAGGTTCAGATATAAACATAAGCACAGACACCACTGAAAAAAGTAACATGACTGTTGCTAGGACCAACAGCCTGACCGAACAGACCATCAAATAGGGAGATCCCTGATCTGGAACCGCTCCACGGGGACAATGAACCACAGAATCAACAAGAGGTAATCAAGAAAACTAGACTCAGTAGGCTGAGACACATAACAGGAGCACAACTCTCTTATTGCTCTCCATCACTGAATCTACGACCTAGAATAAATAGGTACTGAGAGTTAATATTTTATTTAGGAATTAGTAGTCCATTGCTTCTCGCAGTGTAGGGAAGAAGACCTGTGGACCTTAATATACCAGACGACTTGGCATTCTTGGATTAGCCTGTGTTAACCCTCCAGGGTTAGTTACTGGAATAAATTCTAGGTCAAATATGGCATAAACGCTGGCCAGAACAACTGTTAGTGCAGTCTATTGTCACCTCTGTGATGCCTGTAAATAGTACCTTTGTAAGGCCTGTGTGACACTACATACTGGCGTCACAGACGCACCAAAAGACTACTATGTCACAACTAATCACAGTCCCATACATGATGATTGAGGTCTTGAAATTGCCACTTAGACTTCACCAAGGAACATCAGTATGCGAATTTGTTAGTGTTATAAGTGGGTAACCCCTTACTGCTACCCAAAGCTGCACACAGAAATCACTCCCTACGAAAGCAAAAGACTTGGCAGGGGATGTAACATACCCCCAGTGAAAAGTAGGGGCGCCACAGGTACACTAAGAGAAAACATAAGTGTCCGGGGATCAAGACTGTTCAACAGCCTCCCACCAGCCATAAGGAGAATTACCAATAGACCCCTGGTTGTCTTCAAGAGGGAGCTGAACAGATACCTAAAGTCAGTGCCAGATCAGCCGGGCTGTGGTTCGTACGTTGGACTACGTGCGGCCAGCATTAACAGCCTCGTTGATCAGGCCCTGATCCACCAGGCCTGATCATGGACCGGACCGCTGGGGCGTTGATCCCCGGAATGCCCTCCAGGTAAACCCATTCTAAGTACCCCTAGTGACTAGTGTCAGTCTCTGCATTCAGACGCTTCAGAGAATTTCAATCTTCATCATCCGTACTATATATCAACAATAGCAACAGTTGACAAAATCACACGAAAATAAGGTGTACTCGTAGTAAAAAGAAAATATCAAGAAATGAAATAATAATATAATATATATATATATATATATATATATATATATATATATATATATATATATATGGTCATGGACCGGGCCGCGGGGGCGTTGATCCCCGGAATAACCTCCAGGTAACCTCCAGGTATATATATATATATATTTCAACAAACCGGCCGTATCCCACCAAGGCAGGGTGGCCCAAAAAGAAAAACAAAAGTTTCTCTTCTTAAATTCAGTAATTTATACAGGAGAAGGGGTTACTAGCCCCTTGCTCCTGGCATTTTAGTCGCCTCTTACAACACACACAGGTTACGGAGGAAGAATTCTCTTCCACTTCCCCATGGAGGTAAGAGGAAATAAACAAGAACGAGAACTAGAAAGAAAATAGAAGAAAGCCCAGAGGGGTCTGTATAGTATGCTTGTACATGTATGTGTAGTGTGACCTAAGTGTAAGTAGAAGTAGGAACACTTACCTGAAAATCTTGCATGTTTACCATCATGTAAAACAATTATAAGCTTTCGTTTTACACTCACCTGGGTGGTTACTGTCTACCAACCTACTACCTATATATATATATATATATATATATATATATATATATATATATATATATATATATATATATATATATATATATATATATATATGATATATAAGTTGCAGCAAGTGCACCCACGTGTATGTAAGTGGGAGGAAAGACTATTCCACGATCTTCACACAGTAATGAACTGACTGTATATAGTAGTGCGGGCTCACCGAGTCCCCGTTTTCTGTTTCGTTATCATCATCATAATAATAATAATAATAATAATAATAATAATAATTGTAGTTGTATTTGCAGTTGTTGTTGTCTAACCTAGCCTAACATAGCCTAACACAATCCAGCCTAACGCAGCGTTACTCCTCGTACTGAGCATCGCAACGCGAGCAGCACACTAAACAACATTGTATCAGAGCGCAAGTGATACAGATTCGGAATTTCTTTGGTATGTTCCAGAGGATAACTTGTTTCTAGCAGCTATCCTGAAAGTTATCCCAGAGCGGGTGGGATTCGAACCCATGGCAGGCGAGTTATCTTGAAACTTGACTGAAGAAACGAGCTTGACAAATTACTATCAAGTTCATCCGTCAGAGAATAACTTAAAAGTTTCTGAGTATACTAACTTGAGAAAATTTGAGTCTTTTACTTAAAGAAAGTACCGTGGAGTTTGGTAATAGAAAGAACTAGTAAAGTCTTAAGTTATTCGAACTTAGACTAGTGAAAGTTGATTTTCGATATACAGTGGTGGTAAATTTAGTGTGTCTGTTGTTGCATAAGCAACTCATTCGATTTCTGTTCTCAATTAAGATTGTTTTATTCCCGGAACCTAGCTACGGAAACATTGTTCTATAATACTGTAACTATAGTCAAAACGTGATGACTAGGACACGTGCAACACTTGGGTATCTTTACTGCAGAAACGTTTCGCCAGTACGTTTCTTCGTGTACTGGCTTCGGTATACACGTCTGACCCCATGACTCTGCTTTAGGTTAAAGCACCGAGCACCTCTCAAGACAAAGGGAATGAACATTTCTCAAGGGTGTGGAAGTGAACACCTGTTAATGCTGTTGGCGGAACACCTCTCCTTTTATACATATATTAGCTTTACAGACTAAGAGCTGTGATCCAGCTTCAGCTTATTTCAAAGCCCAGCTCTCCCTATCAGAGGTATATTACCACTTCCTGGGATGCCATCCACAACAGTCGACAACCCTCAGGTACCTACTTGCTGCTAGGTGAACACGGGCAGCAGGTTTAAGCAAAGAAACCCAACGGTTCCACCCGTGGAGGGGATCAAATCACCGGCACTTAGGATGACCGTGGACTGAACTCCTTTTGTCAAGGCTGTGGGACTGAACTCCTTTTGTCAAGGCTGTGGGACTGAACACCTTTTGTCAAGGCTGTGGGACTGAACACCTTTTGTATAGGTTGTGGGACTGAATACCTTCTGTCAAGGCTGTGGGACTGAACACCTTAAAATTACGTCTCCACCTTCCCCTCTGCCAAAAATATTGGTTGTCACGATATTTTTTTTACACAGTTGAACGTGCAGATTAGCAGGTGTTATCCTATCTCACCTAATTCCAAAGTCCAGCCCTACATATGGTATACATCAGCAGTCTATCAACACTCCCTTATCTATTTACTGCTATGTGAACAGGTGTAGAGACTTTATCCACATGTGTCTCACCCCTCCTGGAAATTGAACTCTTGTACCTTTAGTCGTGTGCTCTATCAATCAAATTTACACATCCAGTGGAATACTTGTTCTCTCGTTCTCATCTTGTGCTTCATTTGACTTCGTAGTATTTTTCCAGTTATGTCTATTCATTAACTGGAGAGTTCCCATAATATTAAGGGGGAACCTGGACACTGTGGGCGCAGATACGAAAAGAAAATCGAAAAAATTAAAAAATGAGGCTGTTACAGCGATTAAAGACCCATAAAAAAGTTTTTACACAGGCCTTCCCAGGTTACCATGATTGTGCCTTTTGTAAAAGCGCGCGCGCACACACACACACACACACACACACACACACACACACACACACACACACACACACACACACACACACACACACACACACACACACACAAAACCCCAGTTGAGTGGAAAAGGTTGAATCCTTACATAACATTAAGTACTACAGTGGTTTCGAAGACAGAACACAGTAGCACCCAGCGAAGCAGCGGGGCCAGGAGCTGAGACTAGACCCCTGTAACCAATACAGAGGAGTACTCTCCCTCTCCCTCCCTCTCTCTCTCCCTCTCCCTCCCTCTCTCTCTCTCTCTCTCTCTCTCTCTCTCTCTCTCTCTCTCTCTCTCTCTCTCTCCCCCCCACACTTTTTATGCTCCCTGGACGTCGTCTAGAAATTCGGATGTGTCTGCGAGAGAGCGTCAATTACCCATTTTTCCGCAGCCCGGGTCTAGGAAAGTGGCGGTGGGGTTGAGGACGTTGGGTTGAATGGGTTTGATGGGTTGAATGGGTCAGAAAAAGTAGCGGATGTCACACTGACTGGAGAGGGGTTACAGATGCAGAAGTTTGAGGTTTAAGTGGGATTTGTAGGAAACAATTTAGGATTGACATGGGTTGGTGGATAGAAAGGTGATGGAGTGGGAGTGAGTGGGAGTGAGTGGGATGGAGTGGGAATGAGTGGGAGGGAGTTCGCCAGGGAATATTTGCCGGGTGAAAATTGGAGAAGGTTGGTAGGAGTGAAAAGTTGGAGAGGGATTTGAGAATTGTTGGGGGAAGGGTTGGAGAGGGTTGCTTGGAGAGGAAAGAGGGTTGGTGGCAAGAGAAAGGGGCTTAGTGGAAAGGAAGAGAGGTGGTGGGAGGGGATTAAAGGTGAATGGTGGGAGGGGATTAAAGGTGAATGGTGGGAGGGGATTAAAGAAGAATGGTGGGAGGGAGCTAAAGAAGAATTGTGGGAGGGGATTAAAGAAGAATTGTGGGAGGGGATTAAAGAAGAATGGTGGGAGGGGATTAAAGAAGAATTGTGGGAGGGGATTAAAGAAGAATTGTGGGAGGGGATTAAAGAAGAATGGTGGGAGGGGATTAAAGGAGAATGGTGGGAGGCGTTAATGAGAGTTGATGGAAGTGGGTTAAAAAAAAGATAATGGTAGAGGGTTAAAGTGGACGTTATGACTCACGAAATCATGCTTGTAAACAAGCCAGGGAACGGGTGGGGTTTGAACCCATGGCGAGTCCTAAAACTCCAGTCCAGCGCGTTAACCACTCGACAAGCTGGCATTAATAAGACTCATCCAACTAGGTATATTTTTCTACACCATAGGGAAGTTAGCATGGGCCACCACTGTGACCACAAATGCAAATTTTTACAGATAAATTTTCCACCAGCTTGGCTGTGACAAACTCTAGCTGAAGGCCCCTCATAGCCGCGTGTTCCGTCTTTTTTTTTTTCCTTAGGACGTAACCGGAGAGTAGGTGAAGAGGAATGGAATGAGAGTACGTGTACGATATCCAACTCATTAGAGGTAGGCCCTTGCCCGGGATGCTGCAGATATTTCATCTCTGGATGGCAAAACTCTCTGGAAAAGAGACCTACTCACTCTGGGGTCCTTGATTTTTCCTGACAAGTTTCTCACCTCTTTCTCAAATTTAAGTTCGCACTTACCCCATGATCCTATGGTTTACTGTTGGAAGGAAGCTATAGCAGGCTTCCAGGCCACTGTATCTGTTGATCTTTTGGGTATTTCTGAAATTCCAGCTACCACCCACTTCTGCCTCCTTTTACCGAAGGTAGGTATCGGAAATTATAGACGAACAGGTGTAGTCCCATGCTATCAGTTTACCGGCTTTTCAGGGTAGCATGTGACCCCATCCTTGTACTTCTGGTTTCCTAAGGGTCTGGTTAGCTATGATTCCCATTCTGACGGGCAACGGTCTGATGATATCGTTGACCTCTTCGTGTCTTGAAAACTTTCTTTCTGACCTACGGCAGATGAGACCGTTGAGCCAAAATTGGTCTCACGACATGATGCCTCAGACACACCTGTGTTATGCGAGACTGGAAGCTGCTAGGAGAAGAATTAAACTAATGTGAATGGCCAGAGGACCGAGGCGAGTGCTCAGCGTGTGGTGCCTTCACTGCTAGGAGGCAAGCTTGGTCCTCTCTTGAATATTGTCGAGCAGTGTTGAGGATTTTTTCCACGAAGGTACTGTGGTCTTTAGGAGGACCTAGTCTACGTGAAGAGTCTTCAAGGATATCCCATTACCCTGCTTCTTCGGGCAGATGGATATCTTAAAACGGGTCTGCAAACAGGCCCGTCACAAGATTTTATGAGGTCCGCATCAGTTTGAAATACTGATGCGGACCTAATAATAAACTAATACTAAACTAATAAACTTTCATTTTCAGTCACTTAAAGTTAAGGATTTTGTTGCTTAGAACAATTTATATATCAAAATTTGTTAAAATTTTAGTTCTTATTTTTTAATTTTTCTGATATATCTTCAGTTATGGAGGGAAAAGAACAGTGCAGAGTGCCGCCTGTTTTATGAAGAATAGGGCGAAAAGTACTTCTGTGTACTTCAGTTTTGAAGGAGTACAATGTATGACACGAAACTGTTTCAGTTTTGAAGGAGTACAATGTACGTCGCCACTATGAGACCAAACACAAACCAAGTTATTCCCAGTTCACAGGAACACAGCGTTAGGAAAAATACGAATCGATGCAACGCACGTTGCTTTTCCAACAATTTTTTTTAATCAGTAGAGAGCTGAAAATGAAACTCTAATCAGGGCCAGTTACAAAGTATCTTTTGCGTTAGCTGAAAAAGGAAAGCATTCACCGAGATGGAGATCTGATCAAAGAGTGTATGATGGAAACAGTGGCAGAGTTATGCTCAGAAAACGTAAATCTGTTAAAAATCTTCAGTTTTGGGCCAAATACTGTTGTTCGTAGACCTGAGGATATAGGACGCAATATATTTAATCAAACTGCAGATAAAGGACGAAATTTTCAGTGTTATTCTTTCCCACTTGATGAATCGAATGATGTGACACATCACAACTCCCTGTAATTCATCAGTAACATCGACAATGAATTTTATGTCACACAAGAATTAGTATCAATGCAGGAACTCCGGAGAAAACATCGTCAAAGAATTGCAAAAAAAAACTATTAGAATATAATTTGGAGTGGAATAAGCTGTAATGCGTAACAATTGATCTAGGAAAAAACATGACTGAGCGAAAGAAAGGTTCGGTTGGACAAATCACAAAAGCTGTGCTAGGTTTTGTAAAGTTAGTTTTTGGTTAGATTAATATAGGCATTTCTATAAACGCACTCTTTCTAAGAACCATAGATTGCCACTGAGAACCAAGAGCTGTCAGATAGAGTAACCAAAAGCGTAAGTAAACCGCCAGTCATTTGTTCTGCCACATCGTCTTTAAATTTTTATCAAGTAACTTGTCTATTTAAAATGCTCATGCGAAACATGATGAAGTAGCTTGTCTATTTACCAAACACATGGAAATTTATGACCACTAAGCTGACTGTCCTGAAGATATATACTAGAAGCCTCGACTGAAGCATATTAGGTGAAGGAATTTCTCTCCCAGTTTGTATTCGCACTGGGGGACTCTTTTTGTGAATGGCTCTTGATTCAAGAGTAAGATTATTATAATAATCATAACCAAGCTCAAAATCCGTAAGGGTCATACAGCGCTGTTCCAAGAGTAGGAGCTACTCTTCCCTTTCTAGGATCAAACTTGAGGCCTTTCCACTCCCAGACACACTATGACTTCCATATAGACTATATTCGCAGGCCTTCGAGTCTTCCTGGAATCTCTCTCTTTTCCAGTTTTCGTATTGATTAATTTCGCATCATAGGCAGTCATTCCTATGATGCAGTTTCCTCAGACAAGTAATTTATGTGTACCAGGAACAACGCGGGTCCAAGTACTGATCCTTTAGGAACTCCACTCGTCACCTGTGCTCATTCCAGGGCACGAGTGGGGGATTGAAGAAGAGCAGAGAATAAATGGGAGAGAACAGGGGAGAGGCAGGAAGAGACGATGAAATGGTGGGAAAAAAGAAATAAAAAGAGAGAACGGGAAGAGAAGGAAAGGGAAGAGAAAGACGAGAAGGCTTAGGGCAAGAGCGGAAAAGATCAATCATAGATGCAATTGATGCATCTTCATCGTTATGAATTTACCTCTTATCCAAAAAAATTCTCAGTTATTTCTTTAACATAAAAAATACTTTTATTACTAGGTAACATATACATACATATATATATACATATATATACATATATATATATATATATATATATATATATATATATATATATATAAATATATATATATATAGATATATAGATATATATATATATAAATATATATATATAGATATATAGATATATATATATATATATATATATATATATATATATATATATATATATATATATATATATATATATATATATATAAAGCATGTCGGCCGTTTCCCACTGAGACAAGGTGACCCAAAAAGAAAGAAAAACTAAAAAAGAAAGAAAAAAACTTTCATTATCATTCAACACTTTCACCATCACTCACACATAATCATTGTCTTTGCAGAGGCGTTCAGACACGACAGTTTAGATGTCGCTCCAAACTGCCATTATCTCAAACCCCTACTTTAAAGTGCAGACATTGTACCTCTCATATCCAGGACTCAAGTCCGGCTAACCGGTTTCCCTGAATCCCTTCACAAAATATTACCCTGCTAACACTCCAACAGCTCGTCAGGTCCCAAAAACCATTCATCTCCATTCACTCCTATCTAACACGCTCACGCACGCTTGCTGTAAGTCCAAGCCCCTCGCCCACAAAACCTCCTTTAACCCCTCTCTCCCTCCAACCTTTCCGGGGACGACCCCTACCCCGCCTTCTTTCTACTACAGATTTATACGCTCTCCAAGTCATTCTACTTTGTTCTAATAACCAAACCACCTCAACAACCCCTCTTCAGCCCTCTGACTAATACTTTTAGTAACTCCACACCTGTTAATTTCCACACTACGAATTCTCTACATAATATTTACACCACATATTGCCCTGAGACTGGACATCTCCACTGCTTCCAGCCACCTTCTCGTTGCAACATTTACAAACCATGCTTCACACCCACATGAGAGTGTTGGTACTACTATACTCTCGTTCATTCCCTTCTTTACCTCCGTGGATAACATTGTCTCCACAGATACCTCAATGCACGACTCGTCTTTTTTCCTTCATCAATTCTATGGTTAACCTCATCCTTCATAAATGCATCCGCTGACAAATCAGCTCCCAAATATCTGAAAACTTTCACTTCTTCCATACTACTCCTCTCCAATGTAATATCCAGTTTTTCTTTATCTAAATCATTTGATACCCTCATCAACTTACTCTTTTGTATGTTCACTTTCAACTTTCTACCTTTACACACCCTCGCAATTCGTCCACTAACCTTTGTAGCTTTTCTTTAGAATCTTCCATAAGCACAGTATCATCAGCAAAAAGTATCTGTGTCAACTCCCATTTTGTATTTGATTCCCCATAATTTAATCCCACCCCTCTCCCCAACACCCTAGTATTTACTTCTTTCACAACCCTATCTATAAATATATTAAACAACCATGGTGACATTATACATCCCTGTCTAAGACCTACTTTTACCGGGAAGTATTCTCCCTCTCTTCTACACACCCTAACCTGAGCCTCACTATCCTCATAAAAGCTCTTTACAGCATTTAGTAACTTACCACCTATTCCATAAACTTGCAACATCTGCCACATTCCTCCCCTATCCACTCTATCATATGCCTTTTCTAAAGTGTGGCTTTTAACCCAGGGGGATGTGGCTTTTAACCCACTGTAATGTGGCTTTTGTTTTTTAAACAGTTGATAAACTTGAAAATAGTATAAGACAAATCACACCAACCAACAATAGTCAAAAGGGTGACCCAAAAGCTAGAGATCAACACCTGCCTACAAATTCTGCTTGGCAATTACATCATTATAGGTACACTCCCCACTAAGAGACTGGCCCAGCAGCTGAGGCTCAACCTCTCGCAAATAGGTAATAGCCCTGAGGTTCAGTGAGCTCCTGTCATTAACGAGGCGAGACACGTTGTTGGGGAGGTCTAATGGGAGGGGAAGAGAGGAGATGGTGAGGAGGAGTGGGGAGATGGTGAGGGGGAGTGGGGAGATGGTGAGGGGGAGTGGGGAGATGAGGGGGAGTGGGGAGATGGTGAGGGGGAGTGGGGAGATGAGGGGGAGTGGGGAGATGAGGGGGAGTGGGGAGATGGTGAGGGGGTGTGGGGAGATGGTGAGGGGAAGAGGGGAGATGGTGAGGGGAGATGGTGAGGGAGGAGTGGGGAGATGAGGGGGAGTGGGGAGATGAGGGGGAGTGGGGAGATGGTGAGGAGGAGTGGGGAGATGGTGAGCGGGAGTGGGGAGATGGTGAGGGGGAGTGGGGAGATGGTGAGGGGGGAGATGGTGAGGGGGAGTGGGGAGATGGTGAGGGGAAGAGGGGAGATGGTGAGGGGGAGTGGGGAGATGGTGAGGGAGGAGTGGGGAGATGGTGAGCGGGAGTGGGGAGATGGTGAGGGGGAGGGGGTAGAGGGTGAGGGGGAGTGGGGAGATGGTGAGGGGGGAGATGGGGAGATGGTGAGGGGGAGTGGGGAGATGGTGAGGGCGGAGTGGGGAGATGGTGAGGGGGAGTGGGGAGATGAGGGGGAGTGGGGAGATGGTGAGAGGGAGTGGGGAGATGGTGAGGGGGAGTGGGGAGATGGTGAGCGGAGAGTTGGGAGATGAGGGGGGAGTGGGGAGATGGTGAGGGGGAGTGAGTAGATGGTGAGGGGAGTGGGGAGATGGTGAGGGGGAGTGGGGAGATGGTGAGGGGGAGTGGGGAGATGGTGAGGGGGAGTGGGGAGATGGTGAGGGGGAGTGGGGAGATGGTGAGGGGGGAATGGGGAGATGGTGAGGGGGGAATGGGGAGATGGGGAGATGGTGAGGGGGAGTGGGGAGATGGTGAGGGGGAGTGGGGAGATGGTGAGGGGGAGTGGGGAGATGGTGAGGGGGAGTGGGGAGATGGTGAGGGGAGAGTGGGGAGATGAGGGGGAGTGGGGAGATATGGGGGGAGTGGGGAGATGGTGAGGGGGGAGTGGGGAGATGGTGAGGGGGAGTGGGGAGATGGTGAGGGGGGAATGGGGAGATGGTGAGGGGGGAGTGGGGAGATGGTGAGGGGGAGTGAGGAGATGGTGAGGGGGAGTGAGGAGATGGTGAGGGGGAGTGGGGAGATGGTGAGGGGGAGTGGGGAGATGGTGAGGGGGAGTGAGGAGATGGTGAGGGGGAGTGAGGAGATGGTGAGGGGGAGTGGGGAGATGGTGAGGGGGGAATGGGGAGATGAGGGGGAGTGGGGAGATGGTGAGTGGGGAGATGGTGAGAGTGGGGAGATGGTGATGAGTGGGGAGATGGTGAGGGGAGAGTGGGGAGATGATGAGAGTGGGGAGATGATGAGTGGGGAGATGGTGAGGGGGAGATGGTGAGAGGGCAGATGGTGAGAGGGCAGATGGTGAGAGGGCAGATGGTGAGGGGGGAGATAGTGAGGGGGGATATGGTGAGAGGGGAGATGGTGAGAGGGGAGATGGTGAGAGGGGAGAGGGGAGGTGATGGTCTTTTACTAAAGCCTTTTCACTCCCCCTTCCTCCACTTGGGATATATATATATAACATACCTCAAGTGAAAGAAAGAATGAGGATGAAAGCAAGAAGGGATAGGAATAACGAATAGGATGAGAAGAATCTGTATGATAAGAATGGGAATAATCCGGAGGGGACGGGGGGGGAAATACGAGAATAATGAATAACATACGAATAATTTGTTGAACTGAGTAAATATAAGCAGGGGGTGAAATATAGAGGAGGGGTGAAACATAGAGGAGGGGTGAAATATAAAGAGTTGTGATATTCTCCCACTGATTTACGTAACTAAACAAGCGGACATTACTCGAGGTCTGCCAGCACAGCTACACTAAACAAGCGTACATCAACATATTGCTTAAGTAAAACAATTTCCCCCAAAATACACACATACACACACACACACACACACACACACACACACACACACACACACACACACACACATATACACACACACACACAAAAAAAAAAAGTCCACCGCCCAAGGTCGAGCATTACCCACAAAGCCCGTGTGTTATTACCCACAAAGCCCGTGTGTTATTACCCACAAAGCCCGTGTGTTATTACCCACAAAGCCCGTGTGTTATTTTCCTCCTTGATACATCTATAATCAACATAAATTATATGGAATTATTTACATATAACTCGCTGTGAACAAGTCTTCGGACGGCCTAAATTGTAACGCCACGGAGATTCTGTCAGTCTCTTTCACACAAGTGCCGTAATTATATCATTATCTGGGCCTAAAAAAAAAGAGAACAACTGCTATTCCATATTTCTCAGATATCTAAATAAATTTTCTCGAAATTTTTGTTTTGGACTCATGGAAGGTCAGAAAACTTGGAATCAGATTAATTCATTTATTTGTTTATACTGATAATTTTCTTTTTTTTTTGGGGGGGGGAGGGGTTGGTATATACATGAACTCTCAGAAAAAGAGCTTTGCAGTAGGCCTACGGCTACGTAGGCACAGAGAATTCCCGTCGAAAAAAATTGCATTTAACCATCCATACCTAGGACGAACTTCGCAGATTCAGTTATGTTGGAGTTAATTAACTTTTTACCTCCTGCTAACTTCTTTTTATTCATTGTGATTTAATTTATCAAATTTTACAGTAACAAGGTCATACCTTGAGAACCTTACCTAGTTAAATATTATTTATTCACGAACTTTAATGGACCAGCAGAGTCAACCCAGCGTGCTTTGGTTCTAAGTGACCTTCATGTACACTGGTTCTAAGTGACCTTCATGTACACTGGTTCTAAGTGACCTTCATGTACACTGGTTCTAAGTGACCATCATGTATACTGGTTCTAAGTGACCTTCATGTATACTGGTTCTAAGTGACCTTCATGTATACTGGTTCTAAGTGACCTTCATGTATACTGGTTCTAAGTGACCTTCATGTATACTGGTTCTAAGTGACCTTCATGTATACTGGTTCTAAGTGACCATCATGTATACTGGTTCTAAGTGACCTTCATGTATACTGGTTCTAAGTGACCTTCATGTATACTGGTTCTAAGTGACCTTCATGTATACTGGTTCTAAGTGACCTTCATGTATACTGGTTCTAAGTGACCTTCATGTATACTGGTTCTAAGTGACCTTCATGTATACTGGTTCTAAGTGACCATCATGTATACTGGTTCTAAGTGACCTTCATGTATACTGGTTCTAAGTGACCTTCATGTATACTGGTTCTAAGTGACCTTCATGCACACTGGTTCTGACCTTCATGTATACTGGTTCTAAGTGACCTTCATGTATACTGGTTCTAAGTGACCTTCATGTATACTGGTTCTAAGTGACCTTCATGTATACTGGTTCTAAGTGACCTTCATGTATACTGGTTCTAAGTGACCTTCATGTACACTGGTTCTAAGTGACCTTCATGTACAATGGTTCTAAGTGACCATCATGTACACCGGTTCTAAGTGACCTGGTTCTAAGTGACCTTCATGTACACTGGTTCTAAGTGACCTTCATGTACACTGGTTCTAAGTGACCATCATGTACACCGGTTCTAAGTGACCTGGTTCTAAGTGACCTTCATGTACACTGGTTCTAAGTGACCATCACGTACACTGGTTCTAAGTGACCATCACGTACACTGGTTCTAAGTGACCACGTACACTGGTTCTAAGTGACCATCATGTACACTGGTTCTAAGTGACCATCACGTACACTGGTTCTAAGTGACCATCACGTACACTGGTTCTAAGTGACCATCACGTACACTGGTTCTAAGTGACCATCACGTACACTGGTTCTAAGTGACCATCACGTACACTGGTTCTAAGTGACCATCACGTACACTGGTTCTAAGTGACCATCATGTACACTGGTTCTAAGTGACCATCATGTACACTGGTTCTAAGTGACCATCATGTACACTGGTTCTAAGTGACCATCATGTACACTGGTTCTAAGTGACCATCATGTACACTGGTTCTAAGTGACCATCATGTATACTGGTTCTAAGTGACCATCATGTACACTGGTTCTAAGTGACCATCATGTACACTGGTTCTAAGTGACCATCATGTACACTGGTTCTAAGTGACCATCACGTACACTGGTTCTAAGTGACCATCATGTATACAGGTTCTAAGTGACCATCATGTATACAGGTTCTAAGTGACCATCATGTACACTGGTTCTAAGTTACCTTGTTCATCGTATTCAAAAGAACGTTCCCATCTGTGAGAACTTACCACCTATCATTCACACAGAGACATACTCTTAATTAATAATATAGTTCCAGATTTATACGCGGCATCTTGGTTAAAATGTGTTTTAATTTTCTTTCGTTACCATCTGAAAATGTGTACGAAAACACACGAAATAGCTATTCTTCCATTATGATATTTTTACATAATTATAGTCATGTATCTTAAAGTGCTTTCTTCAAACTCTTCCTCCTACCCCTATACGCACGCATACGCACGCGCACACACACAAACACATGACTCGACCCCTGCAACCACAACTAGGTGAGTTCACACACACACACACACACACACACACACACACACACACACACACACACACACACACACACACACACACACACACACTAGAGTTCGATGAGTGTTACTTAAATAAAACAAGACAAGGATGGGCAAACTGCATCATTCTGGACTGCAAGACAACATTCTGGACTGTAAGACAACATTCTGGACTGCAAGACAACATTCTGGACTGCAAGACAACATTCGAGATTCTTCCTCACTGAAGACTAATCCACAAGCTTAAACAGGAAGCTGGGATAAAAGGAGGAGACACACGTGACCTAAGACTACGTGAGACAGAGAAAACAAACAGTACTGTAGGAAATGTCAAGATAGGCTGGGATAAAAGTGTTCCTTGAGTATCAATACTAAGACTTTTCTTTTTTCTTTATATAAAGGACTTGCCAGATGGGATCGAATTCTGCGTGTACTTGTTTACAAATGATGTAAAATTAATGAGAAAAATAAACCATACCACGGACGGGGCTTGAACCTGCGATCCGAGTCTTAAAACTCCAGACCGTCGCGTTAGCCATTGGGCTAACTCTCTGACCGCGGGTTCTAACCCCACCCGTGGTATGGTTTGTTTGCAATCGTGTTATTACGACTTCGTGAGTAAAGAGACGAATATAAAGTGAAAGGAGAGTAAGAGCCTCCACGGAAATTTAGCCGTGACAAGGGTTTTAAATCCAAACAGGAGCATGGTCATGAAATTCTGTGGAGAGAGGAGGCTGGAGGTGCGAAAGAACATATTACAACAAAAAAAATGGATGTAGGAATAAGCATCACACCGAACACATCACCAGAATAGCAGCCTATGTGAAGCTAGAATAATCTTCAGAAATCTCGACGAAAGATTTCCTTAGGATTTTGTACGTAACGTATAGGACACACAGCGTCAACTCGGAGTTCCCACCTGATTAAACACGATGGAAACCTTGAAAGGTTCACAACCAGATTAGTCCCAGAACTGAGAGGGGTTAGTTATGAGAGACTAAAAGAATTAAACCTGGGAATCCTGAGAGACAAGGGAGAAGAGAATTACGATTTTTAATCACTAAGGATTGATAAGTGTAACAAGAACAGATTTCCTCCAGGTACAAGGACAGGATGATAGAAGC
Source organism: Cherax quadricarinatus (assembly GCF_038502225.1). NCBI lineage: Eukaryota > Metazoa > Arthropoda > Malacostraca > Decapoda > Parastacidae > Cherax > Cherax quadricarinatus. The sequence goes on from NC_091317.1 coordinate 24,154,507, forward strand.
AAGTTTTTTTTTTTTTTTTTGAGTCTTACGATAGCAGGGAGGTTGACAAAGTTGATTTGTAAGTGGTGGAGGCGATACGACAGAGCTCAAAAAGTGTGAGACCAGTAATGCCGCTCGATGAAGTGTAGTAACAGGCGAGTTCCAGAGCCTGGACTCGACCCGGGCAAACAAATCGGTAAGTACAAATTGGTGAGGAGCAGCAAGCACACGCGCGTACACGCAAGCTCACACGCAAGCTCACACGCAAAACACACACACACACACACACACACACACATATAGGAATGTTAGGAAGTATTTCTCCAGTCATAGAATTGACAGGAAGTGGAACTATCTGGAATGTAGTGGAGGCAGGATTCCTACATAGGTTCAAGAGGAGGTACGATAAAGCTCATGAAGCAGGGAGAGAGTGGACCTAGTAGCGACTAGCGAAGAGGCGAAGCCAGGAGCTGTGAATCGACTCCTGCAACCACAAATAGGCGAGTACACAAAGTAACAATTTAAGAAATAAATATGCGTCCCTTTTTTGAGTACGCAGCGCCTGTGTGAAACACACACCTGCCAAAACACGAAGGAGTGCAAAGGTGAGCATTGAGACTGGTACAACTGTGCCAGAGGTGACCGGGTGAGTAATGAAGAATGAGAGAACTAAGTTATATTTCACTGGAGCAACGAAGAGCTAGAGGAAACCTGATCACAACATATAAAATATTAGCAGACGGACTGGTTGAACAAGGATGAATCCTCCAGAGAAGTAAGAAGAGCACTGGTAGAATCCTGGAAATCACGTACCCAAACTAGCCAAACTACCCACGTGGATATTATTGAGTATTTCTTCAACATAAGAGTTAATTCAGTAATGACACTGAAAGTCAACTACATATAGTGAAAAAAATAATAGATATGACGAGGCCCAGTCACGTCAGTCAGTCGGAAGAAGCGGAATCAAGAACTGGAGCTCAACTCTTCACCTCCATCCTCACAAACTCAGACATACACACACACACGTTATATATATATATATATATATATATATATATATATATATATATATATATATATATATATATATATATATATATATATATATGTATGTATGTCTGTCGTGCCGAATATGTAAAACTGGTCAATTAGCAAGAACTCATTTAAAATTAAGTCCTTTCTAAAATTTTCTCTTGTACGTTTAAAAATACATTTTTTCATTAATGTTGATGCAAAAATTATTAATTTTGCACCAAAAGGAACTTAGAAAACTTACCTAACCTTATTACAACAAGAACAATTTATTTTAGCCTAACCAACCTAAATATATTTTAGATTTGTTTACAGTAATTTAATACTAAACAAACACAGTGAAATATATTTTTTTTCGTTAGGTTCAGAATGATTTTGGCGAAATTATTGCATACACAAATTTTCACTTGTCCTATATGGCAAGATGAGCGTTGCTATTTAAGCCAAGATCGCAAGTTCTGCCTATTCGGCACGACATTATATATATATATATATATATATATATATATATATATATATATATATATATATATAGATATATATATATATATATATATATATATAACTGTAGTGTAAAGCACCCGTCTGGCAAGACAGTGATGGAGTGAATGATGGTGAAAATTTTACTTTTTCGGGCCACCCTGCCTTGGTGGGAATCGGCCAGTGTGATAATAAAAATATATATATATATATAATATATATATATATATATATATATATATATATATATATATATATATATATTAGTCAATTAGCAAGAAAATTAAAACTAAGTCCTCTCTAAAATTCTCTCTTATATGCTTAAAGATATATTTTTTCATTTATGTTAATTGAAAAATTAATAATTTTGTACCAAAAGAAGCTTAGAAAACTTACCTAGCCTTATTATAACAAGCGCAATTTAATTTAGTCTTATCCAATTAAATATATTTTAGATAAGTTTACAATAATTTAATAATAAACACACACAATGAAATATTTTATTCGTTAGGTTCAGAATGATTTTTTGCGAAATTGCTGCATGCACAAATTTTCCCTTGCCTTATTCGGCAAGAAAAGCGTTGCTATTTAAGCCAAAAATCGCAAGTTTCACCTATTAGGTACGATACACACACACACACACACACACACACACACACACACACACACACACACACACGGTTTTCCAATGTGTTTGGTCAGCGACGATGATATACTCCTCCAAGATCCAGGTGTTCCTAGGCCTCTCCAGGAACACCCTAAATTATGGTGTAGTTGCGGCCTTCCTGTCGAAGGTAAACACACGAGGCACTATCATACGCAGGAAACTCGCTGTAAACAATAAGTAAATTACACGGCTTTAACGCGGGGCGGTTCCTGCACCTCAATTTACCAGCTGTATATAAGGGTTCATTAGTCAATATTACGCCTGATCTCCTTATTGCTACGCCAGCTACTGATACCCGGCGTCAGTCTAGCTAATACGTACTCAGGCAGTGCTGCAAGGAGCCCCGGTGCGGGAACTCGTTACGCATTAACGAAATCAGTAACGTTTGGAAGCAGGAAGGGTTGTCCGGATTAGCGAGGGTGAGGCCCAGGGGAACGAAATGACGGCGCCGGTAACAGTCTTTCATTGGCTGATTAATTACTCTGTGAGGCCGGGCCATTGTTCACCCCGGCCCACGATGACAATGGAAGCTCTGGTGTTTGCTCGTTTCGCTTGGTCCCGTGCTCAGCTGGACGCTGTTCGAATGGTTATAGAGCGCTCTCTGTGCACTGTTGTAATGTGTTGGGTTTGTTGGAATGGTTGCACAGCTCTTTCATCTGTGCTCTGTTGGATAAAGATGGAAATTATTAGAGAGAGATCTCTTTTAGTTTTGCTGTCGAACTTCACTGGATTTACCAGAATTATTATATAGCACGCTCTTATAATCGTGCTCATCTGGACGCTGATTGGTTCCTGGGAAATGGTGACCTGTGGCCCAATGGCAGTGCGCTTGGCTTACAAACGAAGGGATCTAGATTCGATTCTAGGGTTACGTGAGACATTTGGGCAAGCCTCCTTACGCTTCTAGTATTCACCTAGCAGTGTGAATACTGGAATTGGATCTCTGTCGCATCCAGGGAAGGACAAGAAGCTGGTAGCGTACCTAAGGGCTGTACTTTGATACGATTTGAAGTTGGACAGCAGCTCTTGGCCATTTACATTAAAGTTAATTATTGAAAAAGATTCGAGATTCAACACTTGATTACGTGCTTCGTGGGGCGATGGTGAGATTCATGAATAAGACACATATAACGGAAAAAAAAAATTGAGTGAGTGAGGGAGACACGAACGAAAACATTGAGAAAGTGAGAGCTAAGAGGCTGGTTCCTCACCTGACCATGCTAATGACCTAACTTGTTCCTGTTACTCCATCTTATAGACAACAGAGGGAAAGAGATGGGACACTTCATGTTTTGTAATAACAAGCTTGAAGAATTACACATTAGCAACCTCTGGGCATCTTTGGATTAAAAAAAAACTGACTGACGAAACGACTTCAGATAAAGATGCCCAGATGCTGTTATTGTATCCAGGTCTTCAATTTATTGTAATGGGACGAGCAGTTCCACTGAAACGCGACAGAACCGAGCGGGATAATTCGTGATTTACATCCACACCCGTACAGCTGGCAGCAGGATTCACACACACACACACACACACACACACACACACACACACACACACACACCATAACGATGTATAAAATACAGAGAGGAATTGTCAAGGTGGACAGGGCCAGAATGTTTCAGGGATGGGATACAGGAACAAGGGGACAACTGGAAGTTGAAAACTCAGATGAGCCATAGGGATGATAGGAAGTATTTCTTCAGCCTCAGAGTTGCCAGGAAGTGGAACAATCTGGAGAGTGAAGTAGTGGAGGCAGGATCCATACATAGTTTTCAGAAGAGGTACGATAAGGCTTCTGGAGCAAGGAGAAAGTGGCCCTAGTATCGATCAGCGAAGTGGCGGGGTCAGGATCTATGAATCGACCCCTGCAACCACATATAGGCGAGTACGTATAGGTGAGTAAGCACACACACACATTCGAAGCCTCAGGTTATATTCCCATCCTGTTTTACGTGTATCTGGTTACAATTATTACTATTTCACAAAGTACATTGGTATTAGCACTGCAGGGACAAGACTGGAAAATGGGGAGACATAGGGCAGGAGACGTGGGGGATGAGACATGGGGGATAAGACGTTGGGGATGAAGAGACATGGGGGATGAGACGTGGGGGATGAGGAGACGTGGGGGATGAGGAGACGTGATGTGGAGACGATGAGGAGACGTGGGGATGAAGAGACATGGGGGATGAGACGTGGGGGATGAGGAGACGTGGGGGATGAGGAGACGTGGGGGATGAGACGTGGGGGATGAGACGTGGGGGATGAGACGTGGGGATGAATAGACAGATGGACGGTGTGTTAAGGCATAAAGCTGTAACTCGAGTGGAGGAGCCCAGGAGCTGGAGTTTCCCACGTCTCCCAGTTTTCTTGAGATTCCCAACCACTCCTCCCCAGGTACACTACCGATGAAGCCCATCGATGAAGCTTGCACATGAAGCCAGCAACAACAATACTCTCAACAATAATAATACAAACAATAATCTCACCAATAACAACCACAACCACCATCACTTTCTTGGTGACCAGTGTCTCTGGGACACAACAAGTATCACTAGACATTACTCGACCCCTGGAGACCATAATGGCAGTAACAAACAGGTTTCAATTGATATGAAAATTCACCAATGTACTCTCCTCTCATTGTATTCTCCTCTCAGTGTACTCTCCTCTTAATTTATTTTCTCTATATAGTCCTCTCTGTTATTTTTACTCTCAATGCGTTCTCCCCTCAGTGTATAACGAACGTGTGTCTCACTTAATTCCCAGTACGTGAAATTTAGTCCGTGATATTCCTCTTCATATTATCTGTAATATTTGAGGAAATATTACCCGTAATTTAAGAAACATTATCCTTTACATTATCTATAATAATTTCCAAGGAATTATCTGTAATATTTACATAATCCTAGGTAGTAGGTTGGTAGACAGCAACCGCCCAGGGAGGTACTACCGTCCTGCCAAGTCAGTGTGAAACGAAAGCCTGTAATTGTTTTACATGATGGTAGGATTGCTGGTGTCTTTTTTCTGTCTCATAAACGTGCAAGATTTCAGGTACGTCTTGCTACTTCTACTTACACTTCTATTTTCTTACTAGTTCTTGTTCTTGTTTATTTCCTCATATCTCTATGGGGAAGAAGAACAGAATTCTTCCTCCGTAACCCATGTGTGTGTGTCGTAAGAGGCGACTAAAATGCCGCGAGCAAGGGGCTAGTAACCCCTTCCCCTGTATACATTACTAAAGTTAAGGAGAGAAACTTATGTTTTTTCTTTTTGGGCCAACCTGCCTCGGTGGGATACGGCCGGGTTGTTGAAACAAGGAGTATTTACATTATATATATATATATATATATATATATATATATATATATATATATATATATATATATATATATATATATATATATATATATATATTACATATGTATAATGTCGTGCCGAATAAGTAAAATTTGCCATTTTGACTTAAATAGCAACGCTCTTCTTGCCGAATAAGACAAGCGAAAAATTGTGTATGCAATAATTTCGCAAAAATCATTCTGAATCTAACGAAAAAAATATATTTCACTGTGTTTATTATTAAATTATTGTAAACTTTTTTTTAACACGTCGGCCGCTTCCCACCGAGGCAGGGTGACTTAACAAGAAAGAAAAAACTTTCATTATCATTCAACACTTTCACCATCACTCACACATAATCGCTGTCTTTGCAGAGGCGCTCAGACACGACACGATGTATTTATTTGGATTAGGCTAAATTAAATTGCCCTTATTATAATGAGTTAGGGTTTAATTTTCTAGAGACGGCCGCTTGAATACATTTAAAACATCAAAGTTAACATGAGTAAAAATTTAGTTTAGGACAGATGACAAGAAATGTCTGTCAAATGTCAACAATCTGACAAACTGACGATTAGAAACAGAAACAACAGAATCGCCATAAATGGCCAAGGAAAAAAAATAGGAAGCCGTTGATTTGACTGTTGATTCTTTAGTCAGAAACTCACACAAAGAGTTTCAGTTCGGATCCATACGATGTGTTAATTATTCCATCGTCCGTGTATTCCTTCCTCAGTTTATTTCGTACATCCGTTGATTATTTCGTTACAGTACTATTGCGTTTGCCAGATAACCTGCGAGCCGACGAATCCCTAAGTCCTTGTACCCGTGAGCCCTCGAACTCACGAGTCCACGAAAGTGAATCCGCCAACCCTTGCGTCCGTGTGTCAGAGGACTATCAAGAGCCGCAGGCGACGGTCCGGCAACCAGCGGTAAAACTAGCGAGTCACCCGAGTAATTGTGGTTAACAGCAGTCTTATTTATCACGGCTCTCAAGGTGGTCCATTGGTGGTCCTCCGGTGGTTTCTTGCTGCTCCACCCACCGTTGGTGCGTTGTTAATCCATTGGTCTGTTGTTGTTGGCCTTCTCGTTCCTCCTTTGTTAGTCCATTGTTAAACCACTGGTACCATAGTGTTGGTCTACTGACCGTTCTTATTTTTTCTGGTCTATTGTCAATCCACTGGTGGTCTGGAACTTATTGAGTTCCCTCTTGAAGACCTCTAAATGTTTGCTGTCACTGTTGGTATACTTGGAGGTTGGAGTGTGAAGAGAAGTGAACCTCACATCTTGACACGGTGTTCTTCTTGCTTAAGACGCTTTTAATTTCTCTTTATTTTACATCTCCACTTTCATGTTATTTTAGCGCGAGGCTTAGGGAGCTAGTGGTCAATTATCTTCAGTTTAGGCGATTCTGAGATATTTGTAAGTCCACTTCAAAGAATACGTCCCAAGTGCTTTGGTCTGAGCCGTCTGGATTCTTGAACCTGAGTTTATGTGGATACTATCCATTATATTTCTATTTCAATAAAAATATCCTGAGAAAGAGTTGGAGGGGGAGAGGAAGAAATGCCAAAAGATGAGCCAATATTACAGTGGTAGCTCTTGTTATGGAGTTTATCATAACTCTCACCATTTTCGGAGCAGAGCTGCTGTTACTGTGTTGCTTCATCGTTTCTCCGTATGACACTGGTGTTCCTAGAGCTTTCATTGGTGACATTCATTCAGTAACATCTGACTGGATCATGTATCGTGTACTTGCTCCGAATTTCAAGTTATTTCTTATGGAGTCAGTTGGAGTCAGTCACTGTTGAACATCGAGGTGTTTTTCATCACTATGTGAAAGAAGACCTTCGTCATATTCTTTGTTGATTTCAGTGTCTTCTATCAGGGGAATTTCATGTTTTTTTATCGTCCAGAAATGATGCCACGAAAGTGTGGGTACTTTTGCCAGGACAGTTGCCTGCCAGGACAGTGCTTAGTGAAGGTGCCAGGACAGTACTTACTGAAGGTGCAAGGACGGTGCTTAGTGAAGGTGCCAGGACAGTACTTAGTGAAGGTGCCAGGACAGTACTTAGTGAAGGTGCCAGGACAGTACTTAGTGAAGGTGCCAGGACAGTACTTAGTGAAGGTGCCAGGACAGTACTTAGTGAAGGTGCCAGGACAGTGCTTAGTGAAGGTGCCAGGACAGTGCTTAGTGAAGGTGCCAGGACAGTACTTAGTGAAGGTGCCAGGACAGTGCTTAGTGAAGGTGCAAGGACAGTGCTTAATGAAGGTGCCAGGACAGTACTTAGTGAAGGCGCAAGGACAGTACTTAATGAAGGTGCAAGGACAGTGCTTGGTGAAGGTGCCAAGACAGTGCTTAGTGAAGGTGCAAGGACAGTGCTTAATAAAGGTGCCAGGACAGTGCTTAGTGAAGGTGCCAGGACAGTACTTAGTGAAGGTGCCATGACAGTACTTAGTGAAGGTGCCATGACAGTGCTTAGTGAAGGTGCAAGGACAGTGCTTAATGAAGGTGCCAGGACAGAGCTGAGTGAAGGTGCCAGGACAGTGCTTAGTGAAGGTGCAAGGGCAGTGCTTAGTGAAGGTGCAAGGACAGTGCTGAGTGTAGGTGACAAGACAGTGCTGAGTGAAGGTGCCAGGACAGTGCTTAGTGAAGGTGCCAGGACAGTGCTTAGTGAAGGTGCCAGGACAGTGCTTAGTGAAGGTGCCAGGACAGTGCTTAGTGAAGGTGCCAGGACAGTGCTTAGTGAAGGTGCCAGGACAGTGCTTAGTGAAGCTGCCAGGACAGTGCTGAGTGAAGGTGCCAGGACAGTGCTTAGTGAAGGTGCAAGGACAGTGCTTAGTGAAGGTGCAAGGACAGTGCTGAGTGTAGGTGACAGGACAGTGCTGAGTGAAGCTGCCAGGACAGTGCTTAGTGAAGCTGCCAAGACAGTGCTTAGTGAAGCTGCCAGGACAGTGCTTAGTGAAGGTGCCAGGACAGTGCTTAGTGAAGGTGCCAGGACAGTGCTTAATGAAGATGCAAGAACAGTGCTTAGTGAAGGTGCCAATCACAGCAACCACCTTCACTGCCAATCTCAACACTGTCACGACCAGCTACTGCAACAACCACCACTACCAGCCACAACCACCACGATAACTGCCAACTACACTTACAATCTTATCCGCGAACCAATGTATGTGTCACCAACCCTATCAGTGCCAACAACTACCATTATCAATAGCCAACAACAATCACTATCAATGCCCACAACAACTACCACAATCAAGGCCAGCAACAACTACCATTATAATTTATAACTACTACCACTATAACAACCAACTGTAACTGAAAATGACAACTATTTACCAACCATATCTACCAGCATCACTACCACTATCAATGTCAACCACAAATTCACAAAATACTTTTAATCACAGCTACCACCAGTAATCTCAACCAGTACCGTCAGCAAACATCTCAACCATAATATCCACCAGCTACCAACACAATAATCACAACCATAACAATCATCAGCCACCATCACAATAATCACAACCATAACAATCTCCAGCTACCATTATCACCAATAACCACCATCAACAACGTTTCCATAATCAACAACCACAATAATTCACCATAACCATTACCATAAACACCCATCATAACCATAACAATTAACTTTAATCACAACCATAACGATCATCAACCACCATCACACCATTATCACCAGCAACCATCACAAACGTAACAGTCACCAACTATTACAACCATTAACACCAATAACCACAAAAAAAAATACAATCAATAACATTACCGCCATTACAACCATAACAACCATCACAATCATAATCAATAACCATCTTAATCACGAACCACTATTACAACCATAACCACCATCAACCACCACCATAAAAGCAACCACACAATCATAACAGTAATCACCAACCCACCTACCACCAACAACAACCACCATCACAGCCATTACCATCAAAACCACCACAACCATTACAACCATTACCACCATCACAGCTATGACAGTTACTAACCACCACTCTCTCCCACGTGGGTAAAACCTAGCTACCAAACATGCTTCTGCCTCCTAACTAGCAAACGGAGGATCGAGCCTACACACACTCCTGGCGCTAAATGACCCATATGGGTTAAGCACCCCAGACACTGCTACTATTATTACCAACTACTGCTACTATTACTAACTACTACTACAGCTGCTATATTAAGAATAAAAGCATAGTCTAGTGGCCTGCACACCTGGTTGTAGGGAAATAACCAAGGTAGAAACGAGGAACGAGCAAAATACAGCAGACAGTAAATACTTACATTTCCTTCACCAAACAGCAGGTAATATGTACAGTATATATACAGAGGATATGTACAAAAAAGCAAATTGCAAGCAGGAGACACAGTGGGAGCCGCGTTTGAAAAGACTTAGGGGTAAGTCTGCCAATATTGATTCACAGGTGTCCCACATCGCTTTACAACTATGATGGGATTCCTTGTCATTGGCTGGTTGAGCCAAGGTGCTAACAAAACGATGAGGCCCCTGCTCGTTATACTCTCAGCACCAGGTTTGCTGGTCGGGAGACATGCCAGTATGGGTGTGTAACATACACCGAGTAAAATATAACGTAATCTCAGCATGCCACACTATTACTACTAATCACTACTAATAATAATACTAAATAATAATAATAATAATAATAATAATAATAATAATAATAATAATAATAATAAGTAATAAAAGTAATAATTGTTAATTCTCCTCAAATATCTCCCGTCTTCCCTTCAACAAATATTTCTTTCCTATTTCTTTTTCCCCCCTCACCCTTTTCCTCATCCCCCTTTCTCTCCTCGCCCCCTTTCTTCCTTCACCTCCAAAATATAAAAAAAAAAATATTTTCCTTCTCCTCCCCATTCCAAAATTTGAGGCAGGTAAGAAACCTTACAAGGGTCATTAAATACAATATATGGATATTGCTATACCCAAGCCCTCCCTTGCCCCTGCCTGTTCCTTTCCCCTGCTTATTCTTCCCCCTAACCCATCCCTGTTCCGCCCCTTTCAATACTCGGTGTCCCCTGCATCTTTCCAGGTCCACCTGAACCCTAACCCTCTCCAGGACCTTACCCTGAGTGGTGAAGGGTGTAGCTGACCTGCGGAGATGGGTGACAGTAGGGGGTGAGAGAGAGTTGGGAGGGGTGGGTGAGAGTGGGTGGGTGAGTGGATACTTTTCTCGATTGGATACCTTTAGTAATTTATAGGTAATAGGTGTTGTTATTGTTGTTGCTATTGTTATTGATGTCACTGTTACTGTTGTAGTTATTATCGTTATTCTATTATTGTTAGTGTAGTTAATTTATATTATCGTATTTACATGAATTGTTATTGTAATAGTTATTGTCGTTACTGTTATTGTTGTCGTTGCTGCTATTGTTATTGTTTTAGTTGTTACTAATGTTAATGTTAATTGAAGTGTTAGTGTTTGAGAACGTATTATATATATATATATATATATATATATATATATATATATATATATATATATATATATATATATATATATATATATATCGTGCCGAATAGGTAAAACTTGCTATTTTAGCTTAAATAGCAACGCTCTTCTTGCCGAATAAGGCAAGCAAAAATTTGTGTATGCAATAATTTCACAAAAATCATTCTGACCCTAACGTAAAAATGTATTTCATTGTGTCAAATGCGCTCACACAAGCTTATTGAATGTGTATGCTCTAGCACTCATGACTTATATTCATGGGCCAACCCCTATTATTTTTCCCCTCCCCCTTCCCCATTTCAGGTTTATACACACTCCTGCTTATCTTAATTTGCTCCAGCATCTCGAAGTGCTCATCCCACTTCCACAACAGCTCCTCAGTCCTTTGAATTACGGGTTTTGTAACTTAACATTTTTTAAGTTACTAACTCCACACATCGTCCTGTAAAATATCTTTACTGGTTCCAGCGTCCTCCTCGCTGCAATGTTTAAAATCGCCTGTTTTATACCCATTTAACAGTGTTGGAACCACTAAACTCTGGCGTACTCCATTTTTTTTTTTTTGCCTCCGTGGTTTCCACAGATGTTCCTATCACCACCCACCCTTTTCGTCAGTTCTATGGTTCACCTCGTCTTTCATAGACCCATCAGCAAACAGGTCCAATCCCAAATATGTGAACACATTTACTTCCTATATACTCCTTCCCACCAATCCAATATCTAATCTTTCATTGCCTTATATTTTGTAACTTTCATCACCTTGCTTTTCTTACGCTCACTTTTATCTATTCTAATTTTATCTTTGCAACGTCGTTTCAGATTCTCTCAAATGAACCGTGTCATCGGCAAAGATCAACTGCGACAATTCTCTCGTTGAATCATATTCGTTATTCTTTAATCCCACACCTCTCCTTAACACCTCAGCGTTCACATCATTTACATCCCCATAAATAAACACCTTCAGCAACCTTGGTGCCATCACATAACCGTGTCTAAGGCTAAAGTGGGTTAGCTGTGAGTTGTTCCAGCTGCGGAACTACATACTTCTGGAGGAGCTGGTTTGCTCCCTGGGATCCGTACATCAATACAGGCGTTGCCTCCTGACCGCCCGCCCGCCCCTAACCACTCACTTCAATCACACATAAACCATCACAGAATATTTTTTAAATATATATAAAAATATAACTCAGCTCAGACTTATAATTTACTTCATTGTTGTGGGTGCAAATATGTACAAACCAATGGAAAAAAAATAATCTGGAAGATATTTGAGGTACGATTTAAATTATGAATGTCAAGCGACCCCACAACTAGAGTGGTTTTTGTTAAAACATTTTAGTGAAACTAAAACTAATCCTTTGGTAATATTGTGAGAAAATAATGTTATAATTTCTACTACAACTTCAACTACTACTACTACTACTACTATTGTTGCTGCTCCTACTACTGCTGCTGCTCTGCTGCTACTACTGTTGTTACTACTATTACTGCTGCTGCTGATATTACTACTGCTATTGCTACTTCTATTATTTTTATTACTGCTACTGCTGTTACTAATACTATTACTACTAACACTTCTGTTACTACTACTATTACTACTACTGTTGTTACCACTATTACTGCTACTTCTGTTATTACTGCTACTGCTACTGCTACTACTACTGCTATTACTACTGCTGCTACTATTACTTCTGTTGTTACTGTTACTACTGCTACTAGCGTGAGGTGTGTTAATACTGTAGTGCTTATTAATAAAGTATGCTGATTTATTGACTACTGCTATACTTAATACTAAAAAAAAATAAGAATTATTTATAGAAATTTAAATTAATTTTTACCTTAAAAATATTATAATGAATCACTGTAAAAGAGGTGACATTATACGTAGCACGACGTAATTACAAATCTAAACACAATAGCATCGCGCTCGGCGGACGGAGAATCGAGCCTCCACCGCGTCTTGCGCTAAATGACCCACATGGGTTTAACGCTTAACATGAATTAAACACAGAGAGAAACACCAATAAAACGTCAGAAAACCCGCATCTGATTAATCAAAACTGAAGCCGAGAAGCAAAAAAAATAAATAAATAAATAAATAAATAAATGAAAATTCTTGAGCCTGCTGAGAATTCCATCAGATGGATTATTAAGGGTTGAGATTTTCACCAAGACGGTAGTGGATTCCTCGTAAGGAGGTTCTGCTCCTTGTGTCTCTGTCTTTCCTCTCCCTTCCTCCTCCTCTTCCGCCTCTCTCTCCCCCTCCCTCCCTCCCACCCTTCTCTCTCTCTCTCTCTCTCTGAAACAAAACTCTCGGCTCACCGAGCATGGTCTGTGTGATCAGAATATCAATTTTACTGGGGCCAGTTTTTGCTGCTGAAAAATCAACAATATTGTCATCGTAGGTTCCAGGAGTTCTTCTAAAATAGTGTCAACATTAGTCCCACGCTGGTCGATTAAAAAAAAAAAGCCTTTTGAAGACCAGTGATGCATTAACAGCTGCTGAAACAGAAGTAAAAAAAAAATAAAGGAGCGGCGAGGAAAATAAATAGCAAACATGAGCACTGTCAATTTTTTTTTCCTGGAGGTGTAATATATTGTCACCATCTATATGAGCTGTCTACACCCTTGTCTTCCACGTATGGGGTAAAATTATCCTTCTTCCCTTGCCAGGTTATTCCCAGTGCGCCGCTTTCTGTCATTTGCCGACACTCGAACTCAACTTTGCAAGGAATATCTTGCGGTCAGCTATCACAACCGCTGTTGTAAGTTATCCCTTGTTGGCGAATGTAGTTACCAACGGGCCGCATCCCCCGAAATCCCAAGCCGAGTTTCGTCGTAGGATACCTCCTTAAACTTCCCGCATTCCTCCTCCTTGTTCCAGCCTTATCAGTGCATCTCGTTGAGGCAGCAGCCAATCAGAACACCGCTCCTGCCTCCTGCTCCGTTCCTATTGGTTAATTAATATTTATCCTATGGTCAACATGACAACCCGTCCAGTGTATTGTGTCCGCCAGCAGTGTAAGTACAGTCGCTGTTGGATTTTTGACTTGTTAATGCCCAGGAAACAAAAAAAATCGCATTGTCGAGAGAATTACAATTATCCGGACAATATTGTGCCGGCTTTTGAGGAGCTGTGTGTGTATCTAGAGCTCTAATAGAATGTGTGTATCTAGAGCTCTGGTAGAATGTGTGTATCTAGAGCTCTGGGTCCGTCATTAGCAAGTACAGCTAGAATGACTGAACGAACAATTACCTACTTATGAAATTATTATGAAAATGGCTATTCATTTCTGGCAGACAAAGACACGTTCCGGGAAAGATGTGTTGATCATAAAACTGACTCCTAATTTATCGTCCATTACTGCTGCAAAAAAAAAGAAAAGAAAGAGAAATGGAGAAAAAGAGAGAGATATGTAGAAATGTGTAAATGGTGGTGATAAAAAGTGTGTTTGTTAGTGTCTAATTTGCGTTCAGGAAGCTGAAATAACATACCTGTTATTGTTGCTTTTGTTGCTCCTGTTACTGCTGCTTTTATTACTGCTAGATGTGATGGTGTTACTGTAGGTGTTATTGTAGGTGGTGCTGCTGTTGCTGCTGGATGTGATGGTGTTACTGTAGGTGGTGTTATTGTAGGTGGTGCTGCTGTTGCTGCTGGATGTGGTGGTGTTACTGTAGGTGGTGTTATTGTAGGTGGTGCTGCTGTTGCTGCTGGATGTGGTGTTACTGTAGGTGGTGTTATTGTAGGTGGTGCTGCTGTTGCTGCTGGAATTGATGGTGTTACTGTAGGTGTTATTGTAGGTGGTGCTGCTGTTGCTGCTGGATGTGGTGGTGTTACTGTAGGTGGTGTTATTGTAGGTGGTGCTGCTGTTGCTGCTGGATGTGGTGGTGTTACTGTAGGTGGTGTTATTGTAGGTGGTGCTGCTGTTGCTGCTGGATGTGATGGTGTTACTGTAGGTGGTGTTATTGTAGGTGGTGCTGCTGTTGCTGCTGGATGTGATGGTGTTACTGTAGGTGGTGTTATTGTAGGTGGTGCTGCTGTTGCTGCTGGATGTGATGGTGTTACTGTAGGTGGTGTTATTGTAGGTGGTGCTGCTGTTGCTGCTGGATGTGATGGTGTTACTGTAGGTGGTGTTATTGTAGGTGGTGCTGTTGTTGCTGCTGGATGTGATGGTGTTACTGTAGGTGGTGTTATTGTAGGTGGTACTGTTGTTGCTGCTGGATGTGATGGTGTTACTGTAGGTGGTGTTACTGGTGGTGCTTCTGCTAGTGTGGGGGAACTGTTGGGGTCTTCCTCCTCTTTTTTATTTTTCCCCCCTCCTTCACATTCTCCTCCTATTCCACCTTCTCAAACAGAAATTTGGTTGCTGTATGGGAAGTCCACGCTCTCCCGTGCTCGCTAATCTATAAATGGAGTACTACCAAATCACCCTTGTTCCTTCCCAGCATCAAACCACCAGATATGACCTGGTACAGATACGTTGATGATGTCTTTACCACAAGGGACGAGAGCTGGGGCAGTTTTGACACATTCTTTAATAATTTTAATCACCTTGTTCCTTCCATACAGTTCAGAGTTGAATGGGTAACAATCAGTTACCATTATTTAATGTTCTCGTCACCAGAAATAACTATCAGGTTCAATTCTCAGTTGAACAACTATATACATTTCTAGCCAACATTCAATACAGATTAAGAAGAACACTATCTCAAGCTTGTTCTTACGTTCACTCAGGATATGCAGCTCCTCAAAGCTGAACGAAGAAAAATCCTTGAGATCACAATTCTCCAAAATAAGATACCCTGACTGGTTTATAAAACAAGAGAAAAGAAAGCAAATATCAACTACTACACTCCGAAACCTCAGTACAAAAAAAAACTTAACTCCATCCAGCAAATCTCAACTCATGGTACACTACCAAGAAGGTTCACTCGATAGTCTCAACTGTGTGACCATCATAATCGCTTTCTATCTTAACAAACCTGGGGATCTCTTTTCCAAAAAAAAACACGAGCAGTCAGCAATGCAGGACACAACAGGAGTCCACCAGATACCATACAAATATTACACCCAGGTATACATCAAGCAGACTGAATGCTATATGAAGATATGCTACTATACGAGGGCAGTGCGTTATGGAGAAAAGAATTCTGCCGTTTTTCAACATGTCATCACTAGTAATCACAAACAAAGGTACGGGTGGGGCTTGAACTCGCGGTGACGTAAAACTCTAGACCAACGCGTTAGCTACTGAAACCAGCTGGCCCATGGGCTAACGCGTCGGTCTGGAATTTTACGACTTACTCACCGAGAGTTCCATCCCTGCCTGTACCGTGGTTTGCTTGCAATCGTGTCATTACGATTTCTTGAGTCATAGTAGCAATCACAATATCGACTGTAAAGCTGCCACCATCAAACAAATCACACCGCAGCTACAAACAGAAAATAATAAGATCTGCCCTCATACCTACCACCACTAATTTTAGCATCTCACAGGGACAATATCAAAATGGTATACAATACCGACAGGTTGGTAGGTAAGACACATAGGCAACAGTTAGGCAACTTTATTCGGAATAAAGTTGCCTAACTGTTGCCTATGTGTCTTACCTACCATCTCACAGGGACACTGGAAACCAGACGTTACTTCAAAGTTCGCTCTCAATGCGTACATACCAACACCCAGTCTAATACAGAACACCAGCACAAAATCAGGAATTACATGGCATAGATGAACTATTTGCCCGGCGTGCAAGCTTTGCTCCAGTCACCTACTTCAAGACCTGTCATGACGCTCACTCACTCCCTGACCTGTCTTCCAGCACGCTGACCTGACGCTCCACGGTTGAGGAGGAACCTTCCTATAAATTCATGTTCTCCCATCAGTTTTGTATCTGCTGAAGAGGACCCTAGCAGGGGAGTTAAAATATACAGATTAATTGATTTTCTAAGCTCCTGTCTCCATATGATTTATTAATGTATATGTCGTGCCGAATAGGTAAAATGGGTCAGCTAGCAAGAACTCATTTAAAATTAAGTTCTTTCTAAATTTCTCTCTTATACGTTTAAAGATATATATTTTTCATTTATGTTAATGTAAAAATTAATAATTTTGTGTCATAAGAACCTTAGAAAACTTACCTAACCTTATTATAACAGGCGCAGTTTAATTTAGCCTAATTCAACTAGATATATTTTAGATAAGTTTACAATAATTTAATAAACAAACACAATGAAATATATTTTTTCGTTAGGTTCAGAATGATTTTTGCGAAATTATTGCATACACGAATTTTCGCTTGTCTTATTCGGCAAGAAGAGCTTTGCTATTTAGGCTAAAATCGAAAGTTTTACCTATTCGGCAAGACATTAATATTATATATATATATATATATATATATATATATATATATATATATATATATATATATATATATATATATATATATACATGTAACCACGAACGAGTGGTATTGATCAATAACACTGCGCTAGCCAAGGATTCGAACCCATGTTGTACTGGCCTGCCTCATGGTAAGCGAGAACCACATGACGCTTTAGACCACAGGACCACCGAACCCTACAAGAATGGCGCAGCCAGCACACAGCTAGCTGTTGGGCCGCCATCCGAGGCCATACGGAGGTGTGGGAGCTTCTAAGCTAATTTCATTCTCATCCCTGTTTGGTGTACTAGCCTCACGAGCAGTATTTATATATTATTGTAACCACGAACGAGTGGTATTGATCAATAACAACACTGCGCTAGCCACTGGCTGCGCCATTCTTGTAGGGTTGGGTGGTCCTGTGGTTTAAAGCGTCATGTGGTTCTCGCTTACCATGAGGCAGGCCAGTACAACATGGGTTCGAATCCTTGGCTAGCGCAGTGTTGGAACAACGAATAGGCAATCTGGACACCCACGATGCCTTGTACCTTCTCACAAAGTGCTTGAGTCTGCCCAGGTTGACATATTTCCTAAGATGTTCACCTTCATATGATAACCCTATACTGCACGAATATGACAGTATTCTGAGGCAGATTTTTACGAAAGTACTTAACCTTACTCTAGAAGACGGGCAGTGGAACCAAGCTACACTTCCAGTCAGACTAGGAGGCATTGGTGTCCGCAAGTCGTCACAGATTGCGTTACCTGCTTTTCTGTCCTCGTGTATTGCATCCAGAGAGCTTGTAGCAGCGATTCTCCCTGAACATCTTAGGGACAAGATTGGAGTCCAGAACCAAAAATTCATTGACGGAGCAATGATCTGGGATAATCTAACGGGATCTGAAACCAGACCTGCTCCCCCCAACAACTACAAACAATCGCACTGGGATGGTCCAATAATGGAAAATATAGCCTCAACAATGCTTCAGAGTGTGTCAGGGAAGGATAGAGCCCGCCTCCTGGCAGTGAGAGCCCCTCATGCTGGGGACTTTCTGTTGGCTGTTCCCAACTCCAGCCTTGGCACACGCCTCGACCCACAGACCATCCGCATCGGTGTTGCCCTTCGACTTGCCGCCCCTATTCTCGCCGAACACAGGTGTATTTGTGGCAGTGAAGCAGCAGACCGATTCGGGTACCATGGTCTTGTGTGCCGTAAATCCGAGGGAAAGATTGCAAGACATGAGGAGGCTAATAACATTATCAAGAGGAGCCTCACAACAGCTGGATGCACAGCAGTAAGGGAGCCACCCCAGCTATGCAGATCTGATGGCAGCCAGAAGCGTCCAGATTGTATCACTCTTCAAGCCTGGATAGATGGGAAGCAGGTGGTGTGGGACTATACATGTGCATCTACCTTGGCTGATACCTATCTCCAATACACCAGGGAGGAAGGAGGGGCAGCTGCCAGCTTCAGGGAGTCCCAAAAGTCTAGAAAATATGGAGAACTTGCCCATCATTATATGTTTGCTCCCATAGGCTCAGAGACCCTTGGCTCATGGGGAAAGAGTGCATCTAAATTCCTCAAGGAGCTGGGAAAAAGACTCATCAGGGTAACTAGGGATCCCAGGGCAGCTAGTTTTCTGTTCCAGCGGCTCAGTGCGGCTGTTCAAAGGGGTAATGCCTGCTGTATTTTGGGCACACGCCCCAGCTCTGAGGAGCTGGATGAGATTTTCGCCTTATAATCGGTGATACACACGTAACAACATGTACCGTATATGCCACCTTTATATCAACAATGTATCTCTTAAATCTTCAGTACCATATTATGTAATAAAATATTCCTATTTGTAAAAAAAATATATATTAAAAGATGGGGTGGTAGGGAAAGTGGAATATTCAAACGGCTTCAGGAAGAAATCCAAGTATTCTTCCTTGAAGCCTTTTTATCCACTTCTCCGAGGCTATGGGTCCCACAATTTACACCAGAGGTGGACCCCATCCTATGTAGTATATATATATATACATATATATATATATATATATATATATATATATATATATATATATAAACACTGATCTCTGGCTGAAGGAGACTCGAACCTACGAACCTTGGAACAAGGTACGCAGTGCTATACCATTCTCACCACACTGGACCAATACCTTGGCGTCCAGCCTGCGCTAGACTTTGATCCAAGGCAGCCAGCTTTCGGGGAGAAGGCTTACAGCTTTTCATCTCATCCCCTGCATGCATCAGGTATTCGTCCAGTGTGGTGAAAATGTATAGCACTGCGTACCTTGTTCCAAGGTTCGTAGGTTCGAGTCTCCTTCAGCCAGAGATCAGTGTTTTTATATATATTTGCGAATTCCTTGCATATATATATACACACACACACATATATATGTATATATATATATATATATATATATATATATATATATATATATATATATATATATATATCAGGAGAGGGGGAACAGAGAGTTAGGGAGGAAGGAGGGAGAGGAAGGGGGAAGAGAGAAAGGCGTGGAAGGGACGAGAAATGAATTGAGAGGAAGTAAAGAGCGAGAAAAGGATAGAAGGAGTGGGAAAAACAATAGAGATGGACGGATGATATAGATAGTGGGACGGAGTATAGAGGGAATGGGATGGATGATAAAGGGAGTTGAAGGGATAGTGTGTGAGGCAGGATAGTAGTGGTAGGGATATTGGAGGGAGCGGAAGGGAGATTATAAGATAGAAGCAGCGGAGAGGGAGGATAGAAGCAGCGGAGAGGGAGGATAGAGGTAGCGGAGAGGGAGAATAGATGCATCGGAGAGGGAGGATAGAGGCAGCGGAGAGGGAGAATAGAGGCAGCGGAGAGGGAGAATAGAGGCAGCGGAGAGGGAGGATAGAGACAGCGGAGAGGGAGGATAGAGGCAGCGGAGAGGGAGGATAGAGGCAGCGGAGAGGGAGGATAGAGGCAGCGGAGAGGGAGGATAGAGGCAGCGTAGAAGGAGAATAGATGCATCGGAGAGGGAGGATAGAGGCAGCGGAGAGGGAGAATAGAGGCAGCGGAGAGGGAGAATAGAGGCAGCGGAGAGGGAGGATAGAGGCAGCGGAGAGGGAGGATAGAAGCAGCGGAGAGGGAGGATAGAAGCAGCGGAGAGGGAGGATAGAAGCAGCGGAGAGGGAGGATAGAAGCAGCGGAGAGGGAGGATAGAGGCAGTGGAGTGGGAGGATAGAGGCAGCGAAGAGGGAGGATAGAGGCAGCGAAGAGGGAGGATAGAGGCAGCGGAGAGAGAGGATAGAGGCAGCGGGAAGGAGGATAGAGGCAGTGGAGAGGGAGAATAGAATCAGCGGAGAGGATAGAAGCAGCGGAGAGAGAGGATAGAGGCAGCGAAGAGGGAGGATAGAGGCAGCGGAGAGAGAGGATAGAGGCAGCGAAGAGGGAGGATAGAGGCAGTGGAGAGGGAGAATAGAATCAGCGGAGAGGATAGAAGCAGCGGAGAGGGAGGATAGAGGCAGCGGAGAGGGAGGATAGAAGCAGCGGAGAGGGAGGATAGAGGCAGTGGAGTGGGAGGATAGAGGCAGCGAAGAGGGAGGATAGAGGCAGCGGAGAGAGAGGATAGAGGCAGCGGGAAGGAGGATAGAGGCAGCGAAGAGGGATGATGGAGACAGCGGGAGGTAAGATGGAGGCAGCGGGAGGGAGGATAGAGGCAGCGGGAGGGAGGATAGAGGCAGCGGAGAGAGAGGATAGAGGCAGCGGGAAGGAGGATAGAGGCAGCGGGAGGTAAGATGGAGGCAGCGGGAGGGAGGATAGAGGCAGCGGGAGGGATGATACAAGCGGCGGGAAGGAGGATAAAGGTAGCGGGAGGGAGGATAGAGGCAGCGAAAGGGAGGATAGAAGCAGCGGGGAGGAGGACAGAGGCAGCGGGAGGGATGATAGAAGCAGCGCGAGGGAGGATAGAAGAAGCGGGAGGGAGGATAGAGGATAGCATGTGCAGAGGCAGTACATCAACACCAACAAATAACTACGCCGACGTGTGACTGGAGAGCCGGGACACCTCGCCATCTATCCTCTATCCCTGACACTAACCTCGGTACCACATTCCTATCCCTACATCAGGATGAATACTAGCGTCGCCATCTATCCAATATCCTTGACACTAACCTTAGCACCACATTCGTATCCATACCTAAGGATAGAAACTAGCCTTGTCATCTATTCTCCATTCCTGACACTACTATCCCTTCTCCAGGACTGATGCCAGCCTTGTTGTCTATCCACTCTTCTGAGTAGCTAATGGAGAGAGGGTCAAAGAAGCTGTCTATTTTCCTTTCTGTCTTAATGGCTAGTGGAGAGGGATGTTGATGAAGGCTGTCTGTCGAGTGGCTAGTGGAGTAGGATGGTGATGGAGGCTGTCTGTTAAGTAACTAGTGGAGTAGGATGGTGATGGAGGCTGTCTGTTGAGTTGCTAGTGGAGATGGATAGTGATGGAGGCTGTCTGTTAAGTAACTAGTGGAGCAGGATGGAGATGGGGGCTGTCTGTTGAGTGGCTAGTGGAGAGGGATAGTGATGAAGGCTGTCTGTTGAGTGGTTAATGGAGAGGGATGTGCAGGAAAGGTATACAATACCAACAAGATGAAAGTTAAGACACATGTGCAACATCTGGATATCTTTATTGTAGACGTTTCGCCATCCAGTGGCTTTATCAATACAGATTCTTGGACATAATTAGAAGACAGTAGAACTATATACAAGAGATGAGGTATTCAGTCCCTCAGCCTTGGAGTTGGTGTGGACAGCACCGTGGTCGTAGAGATTCTGGAGCAAAGGCAAGAAGACTGGCGCTTATATAGGCGTCAGTGGATAGGGACGTGTAGCAGTCGAAGGCATAGTCACTGGTAGGCGGGATTCCCCAGTGGAATCTGTATTAATAAAGCCACTGGATGGCGAAACGTCTACAATAAAAATAATCAGATGTTGCACATGTGTCTTAACTTTCAGTGGAGAAGGATGGTGATGATGGCTGTCTGTTGAGTGGCTAGTGGATTAGGATGGTGATGGAGGCTGTCTGTCAGTGTGTACACGGGTACAATTAGAAGGCTTCTGATACCACCAAAGGAGCAATCAAGGAATATGAAAGGCAAAGACAAGAATAAAAGGTGAAATTTCTGGAGTATTTGTAAATTTCCTCCAATAATATCAGTTATATATCCAGTGCTTACAATATGTTCAATAACTTGGCAGATACCCTTAGAGGGATTATGCTACAAGAGAGAGCAAGAATGAGTATACTCAATGACAGCTCATATACTCAGAGATAGAACTTACTATGTGTTAATCAGCCTGCAGCTAGCGAGAGACTGACCTCCAGGCCAAGGTGTAGGTTGATGCTTATGACTAGTGGTTCATTATCGGTATAGGAATAAGGCCCCAACACAACAACAATAACAACCGGCTTTTGGTTGACGAAGGGAATGCAGAATGTGTAGTAGTGTGATGTACACTAAATCAAAGTGACTTCCTCTATGCCGCCACGGTGGCTAGTGGTGTTCAGAGGGTTGGGTGCTATATAACGAAGCATCATTTTCTGCTGACATGTTATGGGTCTCTAGGCTCTACCTGGCTAGTGTAGGGAAGATAAAAGGTTAGGGTTGGGAAAATAAAAATATATCGCATATATATATATATATATATATATATATATATATATATATATATATATATATATATATATATATATATATATATTATATATATTATAGGGAGGTACCACCTCTGGAACTGTTCAAGGGACCCTCATCCTCAGAGAAAAGAATAAACTTGCTTCAGGGAAAACTCAAGGTTTTCCCTGAAGCTGTTTGAAAATTTTCTCCCACCACCCCATATATTTAATATATATTTTATTTAAAGACAAAATACATTGACAAAAATACAATTGGGGGTAAAACAACATAGATAACAACTCAGTGGTACATCTCGAATACTTCATCCAGCTCCCCGGCGGTGGACCGCGTGCCCAGAATGCTGAAGGCATTTCCCCTGTGATAAGTTCACGCTATTACTATTGTTACTATTGGTAGTGGTAGTAGTAGTAGTACTGCATTTCTTGTTCAATGGATAATTAAATTCAAGTAATTCTACCAGAAATATATAACACAAGATTTCAAACAAGTCGGATATATTTCAGCTTAGAAACTAAGGAAGGCCATTCATACATACTATGGTACATTTAATACTTTTATCCCACTTTCTTTGTCCCACCCTAGTACATCTCACCCTCCTGCACCTTCTCCTTGAGGGCTGCACCCTAGAGCACCTAGCTCTCGAGAACCCCACCTTAGGGCACACCACAAAAGTATACCGTCCCCCTCACCCTGGTACACCCCACCTTAGTGCACCTCACCGTCGTGGACCCACCCCAATGCACACAACTCTCGTACACATACTCTTGTGCACATCACCCTAGTGCACATCACCCTAATGCACCTCACCCTAGTGCACTACCCTCATACACCTCATACTTTAGCACCCTCCTTTCTGTAACCACAATCATGTGCTGCACACTTCAGCACTACACATCTGTAACCTTCACTGTAACATTCCTTGTAACCAGACAATCTGTTTGTCTCTGTCTCTCAAACTAACCTTTCTTTCTAGTCTATCTTTCTTTTTTGTCTTTCTCTCTAGACTATCTTTCTTCCAACAGACATTCCTCTCCATACTTATTCTCACCCCCTCAGAGATTTCATTACTCATTCTGTATCAAATTACTTTTATATACAAGGTTCAAAATCCTTAATGAGCTAATCATTGTTAGTGAAAAAGGAAGTCAGAACTAATTTCCATTGGTGTGAAAATTAATTTCGACTAATTCCCACATCCATATACAATCTATGCAAAATACACAGCTATTCACGATTAAATAATTTACTAACAAAGTTCTAATGTATATTGCATAGTACACTAAATTATCACACCATTCCACAATCCTTATTCGTATCTCCAGTTCCATTCTTCTTTCACATGGTTCACAGTTCAAAGATTAATTTTGCAGTTTTTCCTCTTTGATAATTCTGCTCACTCAGTGTTTCCCTGTTTTGCTCATTCACAAAAATAACGCCAGCTAATATATTTCACTACTTCATATATATCAAAATAAACAAATCTCCTTATATTTTTTCACTCACACTCACATCTGAGTATTTTGCATAGATGATACAACACACAATAATGGAAATTAGTTTCGACTACACTTGATCAGTTCACTAAGGAAATCTCTGTGGGGGTGAGAATGGTGGGATTCGTATTTTTGGAGGCATTGAAATCACTAGTATTCAGAGTGTTTAGAAATTAGTGTTAATAATAATGATAATAATAATAATAACAATAATCTTTATTTCTGCAAGTACATATACAAAGTATACAGGCCTAGCTGACATCAATGGCATACTACTATATAGAAAGCCCCTTTTTATGCTGAACATTTCTGGCAAATGTGTGGATCGCTACTTCTTGGGGTATTGAAATCACTAATATTCAGACTGCTCAGAAGTTGTGTGTGGATCGCTACTTTTTGGGGTATTAAAATCACTAATATTTAGACTGCTCAGAAGGTGTGTGTGGATCGCTACTTTTTGGGGTATTGAAATCACTAATATTCAGACTGCTCAGAAGGTGTGTGTGGATCGCTACTTTTTGGGGTATTGAAATCACTAATATTCAGACTGCTTAGAAGTTGTGTGTGGATAGCTACTTTCATGGGTATTGAAATTTGACTGAATCTTAGCGTTTTCCTCTAATTCGATTTTTCGGAGATTTTTTTTTTAAATGAATAAAGAGTATGTAAAATTTATTGAAAAAAATATTTACCGAATAAAAATTTAAGATTTTTATGGATCTTCTATGATGATTTATTTCTTACCTTTATATTACTAACCTATTGTTTTTACCATCCACTGTTTTACCAACAAATGTTTTCACCAAGTAATGTTTAAACCTGTATTCCTTATAATGTTTTTAACGTAATGTATAATAAATCAACGTTTATTACTTACCTTTCATTCACCTTTCATTAAATGGCCAAAGGTTTTATACTAACGTGTGAGTGAAGTTATGTAAATACACCTTAAGAATATATATATATATATATATATATATATATATATATATATATATATATACTATACACACACACACAACACATATTTCCCTGTGAACAAATGAAATAACGAAAAAGGTGGTGTGGAATGCGTTCCTGTTACTACGCCAGGTAAAAATCAATGTACTGAGTTATGTTTAAAAACTCAATTCGTCACAGAGTGGGTGTTCTTGATCCACCGTGTTTGAGCAGGGGTGGGTGAGAGTGTAGGGGCAGGGGTGGGTGAGAGTGTAGGGGCAGGGGTAGGGGTAGGGGAGGGGAAGATGGTGTAGGTGGGGGAGGTGAGGGAGGTCTTGGTCCTAGGAGTTGCAGCTAGGTTGGTCTTGGCTGATAGGGGAAGTTGTGGGGATCTTGATCCCAGGAATTGGAGTTAAGTTGGCCATGGACCAGGAGCTGGATTTGTCTTGGTCCACAACCGGACCGCTGAAAAAGGTAGTCATAGAGGAGCTAGTCATATAGTGATACCCCCAAAAAGTTAGCCATATAGGGATACCCCCCAAAGTTAGTCATACAGGGATACCCCCAAAAAAGAAGACTGCTCCGGGGTAGCCCCCTTACCTCCCCCTCACGGCAAGAGCGCATCATACCGGGACTTTACAACTATATACACCGATAGTTTTATGTCTCAGTGTATATACACTGATAGTCGTATGACTCCATGTATATTTACTGATAGCTACTAGGCCTTTCAGTGTATATAGACAGTTGTATGTCTATCGGTGTATATACAATCGGAATTCTCAATCTCTCAGTGAATATACACTGAGAGTTGTATGTATCTCAGTGTATATACAATGAGAATTGCATGTATCTCAGTATATATGCAATGAGAGTTGCATGTATTTCAGTGTATATGCAATGAGAGATGTACGTGTCTCAGTGCATATACGCAGAGTTGTATCTCTTAGTGTATATACACCGAGAGGTATCTCTCTCTCTCTCTCCATGTACACCAGTGGTCTGTAACTCATAATGAATATACACTGAAAAAAGTATCCCTCAGTGTTTACAGTATACACCCAGAGGTGTGTGTTTGTGTGTGTGTATTTCAGTGTATATACACCTAAAGGTGTATATCTTTCAGTGTATATATTCCTCCTTATCACCCTCCGTTACTACCTTTTTATTCTCTCATTCTCCCTTCCCCTCTTACCTCTCTCCTTTTCCCCTCCTAAACAGCTCCTCCCAATCTCTCTAACCACCATTCCCCCTTCACCCTCTTCCTTTCCCCAGTCACCACCCTACCTCCTATCCCATTTTATTCCCCCATCTTACTTTTCCCTCTCCCCATTTCCCTCTCCCCTTCTCTTGTCTCCTACGCCCCCTCACTCTCTTCATTTGTCTCCCCATCTCTCCCCTCCCCCGCTCTCCATAAATTGAACACGTGTTCAGATAAGCAGGTCTACACATCTCATTAAGGAAAAATTTGGAGGAGTGTGAACAGACACAAAGTTTAAAGCAGGAGAATATGTTGGACCACAAATAAGAACATAAGAACAAGAACATAAGAAAGAAGGAACACTGCAACAGGCCTACTAACCCATGCGGAGCAGGTCCATATCCCCCCCCCAGATGAGCCCAATGACCCCCCCGGATTATCCCAATGACCCACCCAGTCTGGTCACCCCCACTCAAGGAAGGAGCACGGCACCAGGCCCAGCAGCACAAGCTAGTCAGGTCCAACTCACACCCACCCACACCCACTCATGTATTTATCTAACCTATTTATCTAACCTATCTAACTCAATCTTCCTGTGAAAACTGACCCCAGTGATGCTGGCTGCATGGGAAAGCTCTCAAACATGTCGACCAGAACTTCCCAGGACGACACAGAGCAGACAGTTATGCCGAGTTAGTGCAACACATGATAGAAGCCTATACATTATTATTTTTTTATTTTTTATTATCACACTGGCCGATTCCCACCAAGGTAGGGTGGCCCGAAAAAGAAAAACTTTCACCATCATTCACTCCATCACTGTCTTGCCAGAAGGGTGCTTTACACTACAGTTTTTAAACTGCAACATTAACACCCCTCCTTCAGAGTGCAGGCACTGTACTTCCCATCTCCAGGACTCAAGTCCGGCCTGCCGGTTTCCCTGAACCCCTTCATAAATGTTACTTTGCTCACACTCCAACAGCACGTCAAGTATTAAAAACCAGTTGTCTCCATTCACTCCTATCAAACACGCTCACGCATGCCTGCTGGAAGTCCAAGCCCCTCGCACACAAAACCTCCTTTACCCCCTCCCTCCAACCTTTCCTAGGCCGACCCCTACCCCGCCTTCCTTCCACTACAGACTGATACACTCTTGAAGTCACTCTGTTTCGCTCCATTCTCTCTACATGTCCGAACCACCTCAACAACCCTTCCTCAGCCCTCTGGACAACAGTTTTGGTAATCCCGCACCTCCTACTAACTTCCAAACTACGAATTCTCTGCATTATATTCACACCACATATTTCCCTCAGACATGACATCTCCACTGCCTCCAGCCTTCTCCTCGCTGCAACATTCATCACCCATGCTTCACACCCATATAAGAGCGTTGGTAAAACTATACTCTCATACATTCCCCTCTTTGCCTCCAAGGACAAAGTTCTTTGTCTCCACAGACTCCTAAGTGCACCACTCACCCTTTTCCCCTCATCAATTCTATGATTCACCTCATCTTTCATAGACCCATTCGCTGACACGTCCACTCCAAAATATCTGAATACATTCACCTCCTCCATACTCTCTCCCTCCAATCTGATATCCAATCTTTCATCACCTAATCTTTTTGTTATCCTCATAACCTTACTCTTTCCTGTATTCACTTTTAATTTTCTTCTTTTGCACACCCTACCAAATTCATCCACCAATCTCTGCAACTTCTCTTCAGAATCTCCCAAGAGCACAGTGTCATCAGCAAAGAGCAACTGTGACAACTCCCACTTTATGTGTGATTCTTTATCTTTTAACTCCACGCCTCTTGCCAAGACCCTCGCATTTACTTCTCTTACAACCCCATCTATAAATATATTAAACAACCATGGTGACATCACACATCCTTGTCTAAGGCCTACTTTTACTGGGAAATAATTTCCCTCTTTCCTACATACTCTAACTTGAGCCTCACTATCCTCGTAAAAACTCTTCACTGCTTTCAGTAATCTACCTCCTACACCATACACCTGCAACATCTGCCACATTGCCCCCTATCCACCCTGTCATACGCCTTTTCCAAATCCATAAATGCCACAAAGACCTCTTTAGCCTTATCTAAATACTGTTCACTTATATGTTTCACTGTAAACACCTGGTCCACACACCCCCTACCTTTCCTAAAGCCTCCTTGTTCATCTGCTATCCTATTCTCCGTCTTACTCTTAATTCTTTCAATAATAACTCTACCATACACTTTACCAGGTATACTCAACAGACTTATCCCCCTATAATTTTTGCACTCTCTTTTGTCCCCTTTGCCTTTATACAAAGGAACTATGCACGCTCTCTGCCAATCCCTAGGTACCTTACCCTCTTCCATACATTTATTAAATAATTGCACCAACCACTCCAAAACTATATCCCCACCTGCTTTTAACATTTCTATCTTTATCCCATCAATCCCGGCTGCCTTACCCCCTTTCATTTTACCTACTGCCTCACGAACTTCCCCCACACTCACAACTGGCTCTTCCTCACTCCTACAAGATGTTATTCCTCCTTGCCCTATACACGAAATCACAGCTTCCCTATCTTCATCAACATTTAACAATTCCTCAAAATATTCCCTCCATCTTCCCAATACCTCTAACTCTCCATTTAATAATTCTCCTCTCCTATTTTTAACTGACAAATCCATTTGTTCTCTAGGCTTCCTTAACTTGTTAATCTCACTCCAAAACTTTTTCTTATTTTCAACAAAATTTGTTGATAACATCTCACCCACTCTCTCATTTGCTCTCTTTTTACATTGCTTCACCACTCTCTTAACCTCTCTCTTTTTCTCCATATACTCTTCCCTCCTTGCATCACTTCTACTTTGTAAAAACTTCTCATATGCTAACTTTTTCTCCCTTACTACTCTCTTTACATCATCATTCCACCAATCGCTCCTCTTCCCTCCCGCACCCACTTTCCTGTAACCACAAACTTCTGCTGAACACTCTAACACTACATTTTTAAACCTACCCCATACCTCTTCGACCCCATTGCCTATGCTCTCATTAGCCCATCTATCCTCCAATAGCTGTTTATATCTTTCCCTAACTGCCTCCTCTTTTAGTTTATAAACCTTCACCTCTCTTCCCTGATGCTTCTATTCTCCTTGTATCCCATCTACCTTTTACTCTCAGTGTAGCTACAACTAGAAAGTGATCTGATATATCTGTGGCCCCTCTATAAACATGTACATCCTGAAGTCTACTCAACAGTCTTTTATCTACCAATACATAATCCAACAAACTACTGTCATTTCGCCCTACATCATATCTTGTATACTTATTTATCCTCTTTTTCTTAAAATATGTATTACCTATAACTAAACCCCTTTCTATACAAAGTTCAATCAAAGGGCTCCCATTATCATTTACACCTGGCACCCCAAACTT
The DNA here is from genome assembly GCF_038502225.1 of Cherax quadricarinatus. Taxonomy (NCBI): domain Eukaryota; kingdom Metazoa; phylum Arthropoda; class Malacostraca; order Decapoda; family Parastacidae; genus Cherax; species Cherax quadricarinatus. The sequence goes on from NC_091317.1 coordinate 24,184,646, forward strand.
ACCTACCACACCCTCTCTAAAAGTTTCTCCTACTTTAGCATTCAGATCCCCTACCACAATTACTCTCTCACTTGGTTCAAAGGCTCCTATACATTCACTTAACATCTCCCAAAATCTCTCTCTCTCCTCTACATTCCTCTCTTCTCCAGGTGCATACACGCTTATTATGACCCACTTTTCGCATCCAACCTTTACTTTAATCCACATAATTCTTGAATTTACACATTCATATTCTCTTTTCTCCTTCCATAACTGATCCTTCAACATTACTGCTACCCCTTCCTTTGCTCTAACTCTCTCAGATACTCCAGATTTAATCCCATTTATTTCCCCCCACCGAAACTCCCCTACCCCCTTCAGCTTTGTTTCGCTTAGGGCCAGGACATCCAACTTCTTTTCATTCATAACATCAGCAATCATCTGTTTCTTGTCATCCGCACTACATCCACGCACATTCAAGCATCCCAGTTTTATAAAGTTTTTCTTCTTCTCTTTTTTAGTAAATGTCTACAGGAGAAGGGGTTACTAGCCCATTGCTCCAGGCATTTTAGTCGCCTCATACGACACGCATGGCTTACGGAGGAAAGATTCTTTTCCACTTCCCCATGGACAATAGAAGAAATAAAGAAGAACAAGAGCTATTTAGAAAAAGGAGAAAACTTAGATGTATATATATTTATATATATATGCATGTGCATGTCTGTGAAGTGTGACCAAAGTGTAAGTAGGAGTAGCAAGATATCCCTGTTATCTAGAATGTTTATGAGACAGAAAAAGAAACCAGCAATCCTACCATCATGCAAAACAGTTACAGGTTTCTGTTTCACAGTCATCTGGCAGGACGGTAGTACTTCCCTGGGTGGTTGCTGTCTACCAACCTACTATATTATTATTATTATAATCAAAAAGAATCGCTAAGCCACAAGGGAGAAGCCAATAGAACACTAAGTTGCTGTAGGTCCCTGGAAATGCTCTTTCTTCACTCACTTCTGGACTTCTTTCCATCCACTCTCGGTGTTTTTAATGATGATTATTATATTATAATCATGGGGGAGCGCTAAACGTTGTTAGTGACGAACATATTGAAATGTTTCATCAGGATATCAGTAGAACGGAGGTACATGTACGTCAAGGGAGTTTCAGTCCTAACATGACGGCGGACTACTGTTGCTTAATGTCCTAGAAGCATTCTTCAGCAGTTACTCTTTAATATAGAATAAGTTTTCAATGACTGCTGTAAACGTCGATGTACTATGATATATAAACAATTCTTGAAATTACATGTCTTCCAACAGCTCAAAATCCTGACGTGTCAGCTCAGATTCAACTTCAAACTGGGATTCAACAAACACATAACGTAAGAACGTCTTTATCTCAGTAGCCGATACAACATATTTGTTATTTGCTGCCCAATGTAATATAATTTAAAGTCCGTCCGATTGCCAATATAAATTGTACTTTATAAGGGACTGTCCCTTCGAAAGTGTGGGAAAGATTCCCTTGATGCTGACGAAAGGCTCTTGCTCAGTGGAAATGGAGCTACTCTCGCCATATCTGATTGCCTACCATTCACCCTACAGCTTTATAGCTCTCCTGTGATGTGATAATCATTGTTATCATCAACAGTACTAAAATTATGTCCAAAGTCCCTTAAATAAAATGTTAGATGTAGCTTAATTAGTATCATATTAGATATCCCTTAATTATTAGATGTACCCTTAATTATCATGTTAGATGTCCCTTAATTAATATGTTAGATATATTTTAATTAATATTATATTTATGTCTCTTAATTAAAAACATGTTAGAACCCTCTTAATAAATTGCATGTTGCATGACCCTTAGAAAGTAACATGCTAGAAGTCCCTTAATCTCTCACAAATCCTGCTCAGATGATGGAGCCGAGGTAGCAATAATTAACATGATCTATTAACAAAAAGGCAGACGGGCAGTGAAACACAAGGGTGTAGTAATCAGCTGATCTTAACGACTATTGTACTTGATCTTTACGACTATTGTACTGCTGAAAATATTGCTGCTATTCTTATTTTCGTACACGTACACGTACACACACACACACACACACACACACACACACACACACACACACAACGACATGTACACGACAACCAGGCATGGAAAATGATCCAGCTCTTGGTTTAATGTTACTTTAACCTGGATATTATTTATATGACTGGAACCAACGAGGGAGACCGATAAATCCATTACTTTGAGCCCACGTACCACGCCCTTAGTCACACACACACACACACACACACACACACACACACACACACACACACACACACACACAGAGGAAGTGGAACAGTCTGGAGAGGGATATAGCTGAGGTAGGATCCATACATAGCTTTAAGAAGAGATACGATAAAACTCTTGGAGTAGGAAGAGAGTGACCCTAACAGCGATCAGCGAAGAGATGGAGCCAGGAGCTGTGTCTGGACCCCTGCAATTACAAATAGGTAAATAAACACACACACATGCGGCAAGTTGAGAGACGGGGTCAGGAGCTGATACTCGATTCCTGCAACCACATACAGATAAGTACCTGAGGCTAGGTACACACTACCATACCATACACCACCATACGCCCATAAGGGCGTATGGTGGTGTATGGTATGGCAGTCGTACACTTACCAGAATCGACTGGTACTAGACTAACTGGCTCCGGAGGATAACATAATGATTCTCGCACACCTAACTACGACAAAACTTTTGCAAAACTTTTACAAATGACAAAACTTTTACAAATGACACAATTTTGCAACTTGTTTTGATGAAATATAGAAAAAAAATAAAGCATGGCAAATAGATATACACAGTAGAAGAGGGAAAAGGAGGATGTTTCAGGGATGGCAAATTCTGTCTCATGAACCTACTGAAGATACATAAAGGCAACAGAAGTATGACAGAAGAGGGATGGGTGTCCTGGGAGCTGAGATTCGTTCCCAGTAACAACAAATAGGCGAGTACACACAAATTTGAGCATTTTAATACAATCACGCCACACCCTCACGCCACACCCTCACGCCACACCCTCACGCCATACCCTCACGCCACACCCACACTTCATATCTAGCCCACACACACCCTCCCAGGTGTGGTCTCAAAGTCGAGACTAATCCCCCAAGGAGCATAACAGATATTATAATTAAATCAGCTAAGTGAGAATAACTCTAGCTTGGCTGGTCATGGGTGGTCCCGTCTCCACAGCGTGACTAAGACAATGAACACAGGGTCCCCTTCCCCAGTCTTAGTCACAGGGAGGGAGGGGACGGGACCCAGAACACAGGGTCCTTAAACTCTTGCAGTTAATATTCAGTACAGATAACCAAGCTAAAGTAGACTGGTCACGGTTCTTGGTTGATTACGTTTACAACCAATCGGCTCATTAAGGCTGCATCAATCAAACATGCGTTCATACCAAAATAAAAAGAGTAAAGTAAAAAGCTGTGGGTATATAGCCTAAAATATATATTCCTCTTTATTCACACTGTTGGTCTAAATTTATATATGTCAATAGAGATTCACGCCTTTAAAATCTGTCTAGTAAGCTGAATTGGTCAGTCAGGCCGAAAAGCCCTAAAAAAATAGAACTTTTCTAATTTCTTTTTTAAATTAATGGATATATTGTTCCACTGAAAACAGAGTAAACATTTTTAGTTTTGTACCAAATCTAACTTAAGAGACCTGACCTGACTGAACCTGATACAATTTATTCTAATCTAATTCTACTAAATATGTAATGGGTCAGTTTTAGTGTATTTAATGTTAATTACAATTATATATATATATATATATATATATATATATATATATATATATATATATATATATATTTATATATATATTGGGAAGTACCACCTCTATAACTGGACTGGGGACCCTCATCCTCAGAGAAGACAATAAACGTACCTCAGGGAAAACTCAAGGTTCTCCCCGGAGCTGTTTGAATATTTTCTTCTCCTACCACCCCCTATATATTTTATATTCTATGTGAACATTTATTAATAAACAGAATACACACACATACACACACACACACACACACAATATATATATATATTTATTTATTTATGCTCAGAATGATTTTTGCAAATTTACTGCATAAATAAATTTTCACCTTGATAGCTTTGTTAAGCAGTTACGGCTTGATAAAGCTCCTGGAGAGCGAAACGTTGCCACAGTAAAATGCTACATTAGTTGCACTTATGTCCTTTTACCTAACATATTGTCGGTAATTCTACTAACATTATTACAAATTTACACCTTGAATATTTGGCAGAAATGACCCTTGATTTTAAGGCACACACACACACACACACACACACACACACACACACACACACACACTCACACGTATATTACCTGGAGTTTACTTGCAGAGGGTTTTGGGGGTCAACGCCCCCGCAGCTCGGTCTGAGTCTCGGTCTGAGTTGTTGATGTATCTTTCATACCGTAAACTTTATTGCTGAAGAACTTTGGATGTTAGTTTCCATGTGTTCTGTGATCACCTTAACTCTGCACTATGTAATGTTCTTTGCGTAAACATTGATATACAATGAGTTGGGTTTATTGAATACGGGGATACTTTTCTCGGATCACTGAGGTAAGGGGAACTGGGTTTGTGGGATATGGGGATACCTTTTTTGCATCATTGAGGTACAGGGAGCTGGTTTTATGGGACATGAGGGATACCTTTTCTTGGAACTCGCAGTAGCAGTTGTTGTGACATTTCCGTAGCACCTTGACCGAGCTGATCATTCAACGATCACAGCCGAGAAAACAAATTATATGCAACACTAACGATAAAAACAAGGAAAAATTAGCAAACTATAAAAACAATGAACATAAATACTCAACACAAATAGTAAAAAAAATCCTGATTATAGTTCCCCGAGGTCCCTGCAGGTACCTCGGTAATTATAGGATTGCATATAGACCAAAACACTGCTAGTTTTAATATAGATTTTATTCTCACGACGCAGTTTTCTACCCCATTAAGAGACTAGATAATGATCAGTGCTTCCATACACCACACTGCCCGTGTCCCGACGAGTCATCTTGTGACGTCACTCTCTTCATTAACTTCGCGCCTCGTGATCCTCTGGGTAGGGAGTAAGCATTGTGCTAAAATATTCTTACCTCGGCTATCCTTGCCTCAGCTATCCCTCACCTAGCCATCCCTCACCCAGCCATCCCTGACCCACTCATCCCTCACCCAGCCATCCCTGACCCAGCCATCCCTCACCCAGCCATCCCTGACCCAGCCATCCCTCACCCAGCCATCCCTGACCCAGCCATCCCTGACCCAGCCATCCCTCACCCAGCCATCCCTCACCCAGCCATCCCTGACCCAGCCATCCCTGACCCAGCCATCCCTCACCCAGCCATCCCTCACCCAGCCATCCCTCACCCAGCCATCCCTCACCCAGCCATCCCTCACCCAGCCATCCCTCACCCAGCCATCTCTGACCCACTCATCCTTGCCTCACTTATGCTTGCCTCAGCTATTCTTGCTTCAGTCATCCTTGCCTCAGGTAGGTGTCAAGTGTTTACAAGAATATTAGCAAAGAGTAGGTCACTGCAGGAGGCCTACTTGCCCACGATAGGCCAGTAATTTGGAATAGTTGGCCAAGTAAATATCTGTAGGTATCCCATTCCTTAGCCATGATTTAGCCAGTAGGTCTGCTGCAGTGCTCTTCTCTTATATGCTTATGTTCTTGGCTACGCCTGATTATATTCTCCTCTCTCCTGCGCATATATATATATATATATATATATATATATATATATATATATATATATATATATATATATATATATATATATATATATATATAGCGTAAACACCAGGCAGGATCACCAGACTTTGTAATCAACTTTAATCTTTGTATGGCTCATGAGAAATAATAATGGTCAATTTTATTTCTAACAAGTTTTCAGTTATCACTTCTATGTCTTTTTCATCTACTACTCGTGGGCATTCCATTTCCAACCATTGCTATGCCCACTGTTTTATAGAGAAAATATTGATCAGAAGATGTGATTAGGCTTTGTCCACAGAAAAAGCGATAGGTTAGTTTGTTAAAATTACTTTGTTAAATTTACAGGTCTGCCCCATGAAGGGTAACGGAAAGAATACACACGACGATATGCAGCCAACGGTCTTCTGTTGTCTGTTTTCCCTATGTGCTATAAACGGTCTTTCTTGGTTGTATCTTAAACTTATAGGTCTGACGAATGGAAGGTTCGAACCTATGGCAAGCTAGTTCTTAAAGTAACAGGCCGGTGTGTTGTTGTTGATGCGGTTCACATACTATTAGAGAAGGTACTTAAAACAACGACCTTCCTTTCTTATGCTATCCATGACTTTCATTACAAGCTTCCTATCACAGTTTCTTATCACTAACAAGGAGCGTGTCTTTCCTGTTCTTATAACATTCTTCCCCTCCTCCCCTGCCCTCACGACACCACTCTTCCCCTCCTTACCCTACCCTCACAACGCCACTCTTCACCTACCCTCACCACACCACTCTTTTCCTCCTTACCCTACCCTCACAACACTCTTTCCCCTCCTTACTCTTCCCTCACCCCACCACTCTTTCCCTATAATCACTTAAGGTTGTTGAAGAGCTCTTGATCCAGTCCAAGGCACTGGTGTTACCCCTCTTCTTCCTTATTAAGCCTAACTTTATGCTTCCCATCCCAGTCTCTAAATGGCCTTCACAGGTTTAGCGCTTCCCCAGGAATATACAAGGTTTCCCCAGTCTTACTGCAATATATTTTGCTCCTATCTTCCTAACCCTCACGCCTCCTACCTTCCTACCGACCTACACAGCGACATTTACTCTCCATATCTTCCCATCCACAGCTTGAGGGAGGCTGGCCGTGTCCCCCATTGGCCAAAGATTATTATCATGACATGTTTTCAATCGTCACCGCGGTAGCTATTGGTCACCTGGTCAACCCATTCGCAACAGGAGCGCCAGAGACCACATACATGGCTATGCGTATCTCCATTGTATATTAATCTCTCTCTCAGGTGTATACCATAACACCGGGAGCCTCCAGGAAGTCGTTAGGGGCTACTGGAGGAGAATAAAGAAGAGTTTTTTCTTATAGAGGGAAGGCGGGGACCCAGACGTTGCGGCTTGTTCCGCCCGAGGGTATATGATTGGTCACAACACCTTGTTGACCACACCAGAGCAAATTATTATTCCATTTCGAGTTAATCGCCATTCTGGAGAGCGGAATGGAACAAAACAACGCCATTATTTGGCGAAGAACTAATCGCAGTAGGTACTGAGAGCGTGACATTTGGAATATGTAGATAACAGCAAGGTAAAGCTGATAAATATAATGAAAGCTGGTAAGTGGTACCCGCTCGAGGATGTTGTCACACACAGAGTCGAGGCATGAAAACGCAAGCACATGATTTTCGCCCATTACTCGTGACTAATATATAATTACTAAGTTATTAGAAGCTCTTTCTTGTGTTTTATGATCAATGGCGTTCGCCGAACTCCAAAAACCCACCCCGGGTTTCTTATAATGTTTCGTCCGCGCTGAACGGCGAATAATATTTTCCCTGGTTTTTTGTATTAGATGAATCTCGGTCTGGAAAAATTGCCATGTTCACAGGTGCTTGATTATTTATGTCGTTACAAGAAATTGGAGAGTTGGTAGCCCCCTCATCAGTGGCACTCAGCCACAGTGGGAGTTTTGTCGTCGTCATCCTCAAGATATCATTTTCTTATTTCACTTACAAGTGTTTCAAGACAGTTATGAACGCACGATTGAATTTCTTGATTTTATTTTTATTTGCAGTGACCGTTTAAGGGACGGGGTTTGTTTTGAAGGTGAAAAGCTCTTCATTCGAGGAATTAGAGCTCCCGTCCTCCTTCAAACTCTGATTGCCTCGTGTATCCCAGACGCTGCATGAGCCATACGGATTTAGCGGTTGTATTTGAACTCAAGAATAATACTTGTGGTTATGCGAGTGAAAAGGGGGTTGCTTGAAAAGGGTGTCAAGGCAGGTGTTGCTCGCCCGTGCTGCCTGCAACATCCCTGCAAGCAATGATCTAGACGACAGTGATATATTTCTGCCTTAGAGCTGAAAACAAACTAATTATCATGCATTTAAACAGTCACTCCGAGGCTTACAAATAAATCTACAGAAATATAACTTTACGTTACGCTGCGTGTTTTTCAACTATTTTTTTTCGTTCACGTCTATTTTTCACCTAAGCAGGGTGACACCTCTTCCCTCCTCTTCCAATAAAAAAGAAGAAACTCATTCACCATCACTCGTTCAGTTGCTGTCTCGCCAAAAGTGCGCATTGGTGGTAGTCTTTTATTCAGGGGAAGGAAATGCGAAGATCCCTCATGAGGCTGGTTTAGGTCTTATGTTAAGTCACTGACGCTTTAGCCCACATCAGGATTCCGGTAACCCTTCAGAGTGCAACGTCGTCACTCATCCCGCTGAGTGCAGGCAACCTTCTTCCCACCTTCAAAACTGAAGACTGGCTGACTGGTTTCCTTCATAAATGTTACCTTGCTCACACTCCGACAGCACCTCAAGTCCCCAAACAAAAAAAAAAAACCCTCACTCTGACCTAAAGCACACACACACACACACACACACACACACACACACACACACACACACACACACACACACACACACACACACATACACATACACATACACACACACACATACACACACACACACACACACACACACACACACACACACACACACCCAGTGATGTAGTGGAGGCATTATCCATACATAGCTTTAAGAAGAAGTATGATAAAGCTCATGGAGCAGGAAGAGTGACCTAATAGCGACCAGTGAAGAAGCGGGGGTAGGAGCTGTGAATCAACCCCTGCAACCACAACTAGGTGAGTACACGCACGCATGTTGGAGGCTCAAGCCGCTACAACTCACAGTCTCCTTCACATCGTCCCTCCCACCCTTCCTGGGACAATACCTACACCATAATAAACACCACCCCTCCCACCCTTCCTGGTAACACCCTACACCAACACCCTACTTCCCTCCCTACCTTTCTGAGACGACCCCTACACCAGCACCCTCCTTACCACCCTTCCTACGACGACCCCCTACACCGTAACACATCTCTCCCACCCTTCCTGGGAGGACCCCTACACTACCTTCACACTATCTCTCCCTCCCTTCCCTGAGGTTGAGTTGCGACCTTAATGGCCATCATGAATTCCGACCTTAATGAACATCAAGAATTGCGACCTTAATGACCATCATGCAGTCAATAAGCATACCTAATTAGAAATTCTATAGAACCTAAATCTATGCCTATTTTAGTACATAATTCCTCTCATATTGTTTAAAATGTAAGTCTCAATGTAATTTATTCTAATTGTGCTTCAATATCTAATTTAAAGAGCTTCAAAATCTAATTTAAAATGTAATTAAAGATTTTATTTAAGGTGTGTTGTATAAAGGAATTTATTGTTCGCCTCAAAACCTTATTAAATGCGGCTTCAAAATATAATTAAAAATTTGCCTAAAAATAAATACACATTTGCTTCAAAATCTAATTAAATTGCGCCTCAATGTTTTAATTTTAAAATGGCTCCTACGGGTTTAGCGCTTCTTGACGATTACACATATAGTAATAACCTATCGTAGGTGCATATCAAAATCAAAGACGAAGTAATCTGAATCGAAGTCTGAATATAACCCTTCCTTAGACATCTAAATTGATGTCAACTTTAGAGTCTAAATGAAATTAGAAATAATTTTAAATCTGGGTGCCTTGATTCTGGAGAGAGAGAGAGAGAGAGAGAGAGAGAGAGAGAGAGAGAGAGAGAGAGAGAGACTGACTTTTGGTCCAAGGAACTAGAAATCCCCCCTCCCCTTACTCTCGTTTTTCCCATTTCCCGGGGGCTGTTTGGCCCATACGGGCTCGGCGCTTGCCAGTGAATAATACAACAAAAACAATAACAAAAAAAACAACGAAAACAGCAACAACAAAGTATATCCATAGATAACAGGACACAGAAAATTTTATTTTTGTGGGCACATAACAGACAAATCCCTCTGGGAGATAATAAATCCCTCTGGGAGAGAATAAATCCCTCTGGGAGAGAATAAATCCCTCTGGGAGAGAATAAATCCCTCTGGGAGACAATAAATACCTCTGGGAGAGAATAAATCCCTCTGGGAGAGAATAAATCCCTCTGGGAGAGAATAAATCCCTCTGGGTGAGAATAAATCCCTCTGGGTGAGAATAAATCCCTCTGGGTGAGAATAAATCCCTCTGGGTGAGAATAAATCCCTCTGGGTGAGAATAAATCCCTCTGGGTGAGAATAAATCCCTCTGGGTGAGAATAAATCTCTCTGGGTGAGAATAAATCCCTCTGGGTGAGAATAAATCCCTCTGGGTGAGAATAAATCCCTCTGGGTGAGAATAAATCCCTCTGGGTGAGAATAAATCCCTCTGGGTGAGAATAAATCCCTCTGGGTGAGAATAAATCCCTCTGGGTGAGAATAAATCCCTCTGGGTGAGAATAAATCCCTCTGGGTGAGAATAAATCCCTCTGGGTGAGAATAAATCCCTCTGGGTGAGAATAAATCCCTCTGGGTGAGAATAAATCCCTCTGGGAGAGAATAAATCCCTCTGGGAGAGAATGTATGACGCACTCCAGCCACTTAAGTCGAGGGAAAGTCTTAGTGTAAGCGACCCGGGGTAATCATGTCGGTGGACCTCACCTTCAAGCAAAACAATAACATTACTCTTACAACCACGATGGAAATGTAGCAAGAAGGCGAATGACGATTTGAGGGAAATGGATACGGATGCAGTCACTTACGACATTTTGTGAAGACGTTTCGCCCTTTGGACCTCGATCCCTTCAAATGCATGTATTTGATTGTAGCGCACATCTAAATTGCTGTGTACCAGAGCACAGCAGTGAAGGGCACAGCAAAATTACTGTGCACTGTCTCCAGGCAGGTGAAATTGATCATCCTAAGACTGTACAAACAACTTTCACCAGCCCAAATTAATTTATTAAAATATCGAGATTAGGAAGAATTAATAAAATTAATCGATTTGTACTCTCCGGAGCTCGTGCTAATAGGAAGCGCGTTTGTCTCGTGCTCAACAGACAGAGGATCGAGCTTCCATTACGTATTAAGCTGAATGACCCACATGAGTTTAGCTCTTAACATGAATTATTATAATCCGGAGCTCAGGCGAAAAATATAAATTCATAACAGCTGGAAAAAATGAAACCGGTTTCACATTTAGCCTCTAAAACCCCTCTTTTACAAGAACAGGAGACACGGTGGATGGCGGGAATAACAACGTGTGCAGCACTTTGGATAATTTATTTAACGACGATTCTCCCACTGCCACTACTACTACTACTGATTTTACTACTGTTACTGCTACTAACACTATAATAATAATAATAATAATAATAATAATAATAATGAATATCAATGAAGGTTTCTTAGCCTAGGGTAGATGATGCAAAATACCTCAATGGAACAATAGAAAATTTATTAGACCTTTTCTTCAAGGTGGGGGTGCCTTGATGCCGGTAAAGTGTTCTTGATTTAAGGAACTGGAAGTGTCCTCCACTTCCTTGGCTCAATTCTGATAATAGTAATTATAATAATAATAATATGAGATATGAAGAAAATTACAAAGATTCTGTCTTTAAGAGAAAACTATCTGGAGGAAGCTGACTACAAGAGGAAAATAACTTCTAAAGAAAATTTTTGAGAGGAAAATGGCTTTAGGGGAAAACGGCTTCAGTAGGAAACTGGCGTTAAGAGGAAGCCATCTTCCAAAGGAACTTGATATCAAAAGGAAAGCTGGTGTCGAGAGGACACTGGCTTCAAGAGAACACTGGCTTCAAGAGGACACTGGCTTCAAGGGGAAACATTTCTGTGGTAGTAGTGGTTGTGGTAATGATAATGGTGGTTGTAGTATTAGTAATAGTATGTTACTGGTAGTGGAGATGGAGGTTGGGGTTGGGGTGGTTGTTATGATGATGAGTATACCAGTGGTAGTGTTACTAGTGGAGGTGGTAGTAGTAGTAGTGTTACTGGTGGAGGAGGCAATGGTAGAATTACTGGTGGTATTTATGGGTGGTGGTTTTGTTGGTGGTGGTGGTGTTGGGGTGGTGGTGATGGTGTTTATCCCTTGTCTGTAACGCAAATCCCTGTCCCACCCCCTCCACCACTCGTTTGTCCCACACCCTCCACTAGTTTGTCCCACCCCTTCCACCACTCGTTTGTCCCACACCTCCACTAGTTTGTCCCACCCTTTTCCCCACTTCTGTCCCACTCCTCCATCACTAGTTTGTGCCACCCTCTACACCACACGCTTGTCCCACCCCTCCACCACTCGTTTGACTCCCCTTTCCATTACTAGTCCACTAACGATGGAACATGACCGGGAAATGCTACAGCTCAGTTCCCACCACGTAACATTCACACAGAATAAGGTCACAGCTACCCCTCGTTCCCACTATATACGTAACATTCATATTGACTAAGGTCACAGTTCTCTCTCGTACCTACTAAGCAGCATTCATACACAAGTTAACAACATATTGCTAATATATCCAGTTAAAAAAAACCGCATACGTGTATTCACCCTCCACTCTTGATCACAGATGTTACTGACTCGTGTTCTGTATTGCTAGAACACCTGGTTAGCTAAGCAGGTGTGACGGAGATGCTATGTCTTCCTCCTGCTGACACGCACATCATATCCATCCTGTTATTTGTTTTAATATTAATATTATTTTTATTCCTGTAATACTCTTTTCGTTATTCTCTATTCGTGAGAAGCACTGAATCATCATGCATCTTGTTGACTATTAATATATACATATATATATATATATATATATATATATATGCAAAACAACCACTCTGAAAGAATAGAGAAATATCAAGGAACTATGAAAGTAAAGCATCCAAGGAAGCTATATAAGGGGTCTGGCCAGCACCTCACTATCAGATCCCACAACGGTTAAACACCTGACGCGCGCCGACCCAACTTGGATAGGTCCTTTGCACAACTCACCCACAAACTATTCTACCCAAGAAAATTTAAAAATTATTATTTGTCCAGTGTATTATTAAATTCTTCCCAAATTCTATTAATTATAAATGGATCTAATTTATATAAACCAAAGGAAATATTCATATTATTGTCAAAACTGCTTTTTATGAAACAAGATTCAATTATATTCCTGTCGACCATGGACTTGCTTGATACTACTTTCTCAACTTTTTGAAAATCAATTGGATGGTTAAAATCTCTTACATGAATAAATAGAGCATTGGAATCTTGTCCAGTTCTAATGCTATATTTATGTTGTTTTAATCTTAGTTCGAGATTTTTACCAGTTTGACCGTAATAAACTTTATCGCAAATTTTACAAGGAATCTTATAGACACATCCATCAGCATTTTGGGGGGAATTCTTTATCAAAAGTTTTTTTACTGTATCAAGATTTTTGAATACAACTTTAATATTAAAAGTCTTAAGAAGAGAAGGCATATCAACCAAGTTTTCATGGTAAGGGAGAACCAACATATTTTTAGTTGAATAAGGCTGGTTGTCCCTTTTTGGATTGTAAAAAGTATTTCTAGCAACTTTAAAAGATTTATCAATTACATTTCTTGGGTATTTTAAATCATTACATATTTCATAAATTTTGGATATTTCCTCATCTATGAACTCAGGACTACAAATTCGTAAAGCTCTCAAAAACATTGATGAGAAAACAGACAGTTTGACTCTATCTTGATGCGAGGAATAATAGTGGACATAGGAACAGTTATTTTTAGGTTTTCTGTAAATTTTAAATTTGAATTCATTATTACCCTTAATAATTAAAACATCTAGAAAAGGCAATGAGTTATTTTCTTCAAACTCAACAGTAAAGTTTATAGAATGGGCTAAGCTATTTAATTTTCCAAGGAAATGGAGTATATCTACATTTTTGGGCATAAGACATAATATCAACATATCTGAACCATTTAGCTCTATTAGGGAGGATTGTGTTAAGCAACCTTGTTTCAAAAAAATTCCATGTATAGGTTACTAAGAACAGGTGAAAGAGAATTTCCCATTGCCATACCAAACTTCCGAGTGTAAAACTTATCATTAAATACAAATTTTGCATCAACAATGCAAAGTTTAATAAGTTTAATGATAGTAGGAACTGGCAATGGTAAATCATAGTTAACGAGTTCTTCAGATAAGAAACTTAATAAATCATCAACAGGAACTTTCGTAAACAAAGAAGTAACATCAAAACTAACCATGTTAAAATCATTTAAGTCAGCCAAGGAGCTTAATTTATCAACCAAGTCTATGTTGTTTTTAACATTAAAGTTAGAAATTTTGCCAACAATAGGGCTCAAAATATCAACAAGCCATTTGGAAAATTTATATGAAACTGACCCTATGGAGCTAATAATTGGTCTGACTGGATTCCCTGGTTTGTGTTTTTATTAGTCCATAAAACACACACACACACACATATATATATATATATATATATATATATATATATATATATATATATATATATATTATATATATATATATATATATATATATATATATATATATATATATATATATATATAATCACAGTGAACTCAGTTAACTAGCATATGCAATTTTCAGAATATATTCGGCATGGGTTTTGTCAAAATTTCTGTATATATTGTCAAGTTTTGCATAAAATTCGGTAATTCGGGATGCTTGGCTAATTTTCAGGCGATATATAGAAATGTTTGTATATCTGACAACACTGCCATCACTAACTCGGAGTTTCCTGAAGTACACGGATATTGCCATCTAATATTACACCGAATTTCATCCTCACTTATCTCTCAAGGTGTAGGCACACTACTTACCACCTACAGACCTGTACTATCCCCACTCATCTTTCAAGGTGCAGGAACTCTACTTCCCACCTCCAGAACTCAGGCTAGACAGCCGGTTTCCCTGAATCCCTTCACACACACACATTACCTCACACTGCAAAAGCACATCATCATTTTTTCTGTCTCTACCTCCTTCCCTACTCAAAAGAAAATTATTATTATAATCAAGGGGGAAGCGCTAAACCCGGAGGATTATACAGCGCCTGGGGGGGGA
This sequence comes from Cherax quadricarinatus, assembly GCF_038502225.1. NCBI lineage: Eukaryota > Metazoa > Arthropoda > Malacostraca > Decapoda > Parastacidae > Cherax > Cherax quadricarinatus. The sequence goes on from NC_091317.1 coordinate 24,199,855, forward strand.
TGTGGAAGGCATTCAGGCTTAATTCGGGGAACTGGAGCACAGATCCAATTCCCTAAATCAAGAGCCCCTCACCAACATCAAGGAACTTTCCTTGAGGGGACTCAAAAGACAGGAATTTGCACGAATAAAAAAATAGGTGAATATAAAGATACAGATTAAAATGAAATTAACAATAAAAATATGGATTAAGAAGTCCTCTTGTCTCTAATGAAGAGTTAACTCTCAAGATTTTTTTTTAAAACTCTCAAAATCAAGAGCTTAATTCTTCCTTATTCACATTTTTTATAATTACACGAATATCGTTTTTAATCCGAAATACCCACATCGTCTCCGTAAAATTATCCTTCTGTATCGGATATGTTTTTTTTTGGGGGGCTCTATCCCTAGTCCACGTTAACCGAATGTGTTTTATGACACACACTCGCAGAATTCGATTCATAAATGGCATTTACTCCATTAACCGGAATCTTGTGTTATTCCAAATGAAGGTTTTTCTCGTTGAGGATTTCCGCTCTGAAAATACATTTTCCTGCTCATAATGTCATTTTTTGGCAAGAATGGCGCACTTATTCGGTTAAGGAGAGCCTCTTGCTCCGGGTATCGAGGTATCTATTACTTCTTAACCGGCCATCCGGTTATCGAGTCACGTCGCCTTGCTCCTTTCTTGTCAGTTTCGTCCTGATGCCTTAGGCTATTTTCTCTTTTTTTTTTAATACGTGTCTGTATGTATGTATATATGTATGATTGGTTTCAACATTCGTTTTACACGAGTGTGGTGATTTTTTTCTTTTTTTTTCGGGGGGGGGGGCATATATATATATATATATATATATATATATATATATATATATATATATATATATATATATATATATATATATATATATATATATATAATCACACACTCATGCATATGAGGCTGCGGAGGCTGGAGTCTTGTCTCCAGGCTACACCTCTCAACTTGCCGCTGCTGGATTTATTCTCTCCTAGTCTCGCGGACCCCACTGAACCTGCTCTTAAAACTATGTATGGACTCTGTCTCCATCACGTCATTGTCGAGGTCATTTCACTTCCTGATCACCCTGAGGGCTGAAAAATACACTTCCCTGATATCCCTGTGGCCCATCTATTCCTCTGAGTACTGTATATGTTGCTATCATGTCTCCCCTACTGATAGATCTGGGACTTGCCTCGTTACATACTTCTGCACCTTCTCCAGTTTCATAACTTTCTTTTTTCAGTCGTGGGCTCTGTGCTGGTGTTGCATACTCCAAGACCGTCCTACCATATGTTATACAAAAGGCCAGGAATGACTCTTTGTTGAGATCCACTAAAGGTGCTCGTTGATTTGCCAGACGAGCACTGGCTGCAGAGGTTATTCGGTTAACATGAGCCTCTGGCGATATATTAGGCACTATGCTCACCTTCAGATCTTTCTTTGGAGCGAGGTCTGTAACCTCTGTCTCCAGAGTCTGCATACGGTGACCAGTCTTCTCTCCTCTTCCCCAGTCTTTATAACATTGCATATGCTGAGGTTGCATTAAAGTAACAACTTATCGGACCAAACTTACAGTGTGCCCAGATCCATCTATAGCCTTTACCCTGTCTACATTTGTTTATATTCTTCTAATTAGTTTTTCATCATCAGCAAATAGGGATACACAAGACTCTGTCCCATCTGGTATGTCATTTACTTTAACCAGAACCAATTGTCTTCCTAATACCGATATTTGGGGAACCCCGTTTATCACCCGTCTCCATTCTGACATCTCTTCCCGGAAAATCAGTCTTAGCTTCCTTCACCAAAGGTACTCTTAGCTTCCTTCACCCAAGGTACTCTTAGCTTCCTTCACTCAAGGTACTCTTAGCTTCCTTCACTCAAGGTACTCTTAGCTTCCTTCACCCAAGGTACTCTTAGCTTCCTTCACTCAAGGTACTCTTAGCTTCCTTCACTCAAGGTACTCTTAGCTTCCTTCACCCAAGGTACTCTTAGCTTCCTTCACTCAAGGTACTCTTAGCTTCCTTCACTCAAGGTACTCTTAGCTTCCTTCACTCAAGGTACTCTTAGCTTCCTTCACTCAAGGTACTCTTAGCTTCCTTCACTCAAGGTACTCTTAGCTTCCTTCACTCAAGGTACTCTTAGCTTCCTTCACTCAAGGTACTCTTAGCTTCCTTCACTCAAGGTACTCTTAGCTTCCTTCACTCAAGGTATTCTTTGTTCACGAAAGTTCTCTGTTGTTACTGCCTGCACCTCCAGTCTTTTTTTTGGTACGGTATCAACTGCTGCTTGCAGTGTAAGTAGGTAGGACCAGGAGCTGGAGCTTTAAAGAAGGTAAAACGACACACACACACACACACACACACACACACACACACACACACACACACACACACACACATGGTGTATCAGAAATCAACCTCAGTACGTGCTATGAGTAGATACTGGTCATTTATATTTCATAGTGCCCGACCCCTCTGTCTACCTCACTGTATGTTGCTGTCTGCCTCACTTGTGTATGTTGCTGTCTGCCTCACTTGTGTATGTTGCTGTCTGCCTCACTTGTGTATGTTGCTGTCTGCCTCACTTGTGTATGTTGCTGTCTGCCTCACTTGTGTATGTTGCTGTCTGCCTCATTTGTGTATGTTGCTGTCTGCCTCAGTTGTGTATGTTGCTGTCTTCCTCAGTTGTGTATGTTGCTGTCTGCCTCATTGCTGTCTTCCTCACTTGTGTATGTTGCTGTCTGCTTCACTGTTTATGTTGCTGTCTGCCTCACTAGTGTATGTTGCTGTCTGCCTCACTTGTGTATGTTGCTGTCTGCTTCACTGTTTATGTTGCTGTCCGCCTCACTCCGTGTGTTGCTGTCTACCTCACTGCGTATGTTGCTGTCTGCCTCACTGTGTATGTGTTGCTGTCTGCCTCATGGCATGTGTTGCTGCCTGCCTCATGACATGTGTTGCTGCCTCCCTCATGGCATGTGTTGCTGCCTGCCTCATGACATGTGTTGCTGCCTCCCTCATGGCATGTGTTGCTGCCTCCCTCATGGCATGTGTTGCTGCCTGCCTCATGGCATGTGTTGCTGCCTGCCTCATGGCATGTGTTGCTGCCTCCCTCATGGCATGTGTTGCTGCCTCCCTCATGGCATGTGTTGCTGCCTCCCTCATGGCATGTGTTGCTGCCTCCCTCATGACATGTGTTGCTGCCTGCCTCATGGCATGTGTTGCTGCCTCCCTCATGGTATGTGTTGCTGCCTGCCTCATGGCATGTGTTGCTGCCTGCCTCATGGCATGTGTTGCTGTCTGCCTCATGGCATGTGTTGCTGTCTGCCTCATGGCATGTGTTGCTGTCTGCCTCATGGCATGTGTTGCTGTCTGCCTCATGGCATGTGTTGCTGCCTGCCTCATGGCATGTGTTGCTGCCTGCCTCATGGCATGTGTTGCTGCCTGCCTCATGGCATGTGTTGCTGCCTGCCTCATGGCATGTGTTGCTGCCTGCCTCATGGCATGTGTTGCTGCCTGCCTCATGGCATGTGTTGCTGTCTGCCTCATGGCATGTGTTGTTGTCTGCCTCATGGCATGTGTTGCTGCCTGCCTCATGGCATGTGTTGCTGCCTGTCTCATGGCATGTGTTGCTGCCTGCCTCATGGCATGTGTTGTTGTCTGCCTCATGGCATGTGTTGTTGTCTGCCTCATGGCATGTGTTGCTGTCTGCCTCATGGCATGTGTTGCTGCCTGCCTCATGGCATGTGTTGTTGTCTGCCTCATGGCATGTGTTGCTGTCTGCCTCATGGCATGTGTTGCTGCCTGCCTCATGGCATGTGTTGCTGCCTGCCTCATGGCATGTGTTGCTGCCTGCCTCATGGCATGTGTTGCTGCCTGCCTCATGGCATGTGTTGCTGCCTGTCTCATGGCATGTGTTGTTGTCTGCCTCATGGCATGTGTTGCTGTCTGCTTCATGTTGCTGTCTACCCTCCGTTGCCCCTGAGGGTCAATTGTGTAAAATGAGACGCATTAGTGAGCATCATTTAGATAAGGCAAGAGGCCTTTTCTTGCACTTTAGAAAAGGCATGTGAAAGGCCAGAACCAGTTGTTATGGTCGAGACGCACGGCTTTCAGATGTGAGACTGAGCGAAACGTCTTAAAAATTAAAGACTGTCTGCAATATACCAGAAAGCCGCTTCTTTTGTGTACACAGATTCTCAGCGTCATACAGGCTGTGGCAAGCGTTGCAGATGTTTATTAACTGCCTCCAAGGGGAGGAGGTCTTGATTCTAGCCACAAGAGCTACCTTACCCTTGGTAATTCATTGACAGATCATACAGACACTGAATAATTAAGATGCCCTTAAGTGCCATAACTCGCAAGTGTGTATTATTTACCTTACCCTTCCTCGGATCAAACTTAATTACCTCAAACTGACCATTCAGTGTACAGCCCCTTCATATTTAGCTCTTCCATATGTAATAATAATGAAGTATTTATGTCGTTGTCTGACCCGAGGCAGATATCCCAGTGTTCTACAACCCTAGTCCTCTGTGCCTCAATAATAATAATAATAATAATAATAATAATAATAATAATATCTTTATTTACTACAAGTACATGTACAAGGTATACAGTCCTAGCTGACAACAATGACTGGCAGAGTACAGTGTAGCATAAGCTGACACTACAGTGAAATACCGACTTCGACTATGTGAATGGAAACAGAAGAGGCACTGACAGGTCATCATACTAGAAGCAAATATCCAAATTTCGTCAATAAAAATGGTAAATTAGGACACGCAGCCCTATGTAATTCAGACCTTTCAGGTGGACCAAAAAGACCAATATCGTACAATATACGAATGTATCAAGCTTCATGCAGCTCAGATTATCTTCTCTCAGTTTATCAACATGGAAAAAATCGTGTGAAATGTATTTCAGTTTTTTTCCAATTTCTTCCACAAAAACGAAATGGAACATACTTAGAAAAAAGTTTGGATTAATTTTTACCTAAGACTGACCAGCTTTGAAGAAAATAAGTTCAGTAAGTAATGAGTTTAAAAGCTTAGTGTGAATAACATATAACATTTTAACAATGTTCATGAGATCACACAGATGTTATAGGCACTTAAAAGAACATTAAGTTGATTTATCTAAGGATAAAGTCAAATAAAGCCAATCATTGTGATTTATTACTGACCACAAGAAACATTCTTCAGTTATATCACAGAAACCAATTTTGAGGGGAAAGGCATCAGTGGTAAAGGTTTGAAGCTTACCAGACGATGCATTTTCCAGATATTGCACAGAATCCAACAAAACTTGCGTCTTCACAGCCTAAACCCATGACACGCTGCAGTCATTGATGCGATGCATCAACCATTGAAAATTGATGCCGTTCGCATTTGATATATATTTGAAAACCAGACGAAATCGCCTACGGAATGAGAGATATTAGATCCAAATAATGTGGATGATAAGTCCAGCTCCTTGGATCAAGAGGGCCTCACCAGCAAAAAAGGCAAAAATAATGGAGTAAAATAAAAGGCTGGGAAGGCTGCAAAACAAACCGGTCATGTAGGAACAACAACAGACGCAGTTACCTCTGGATATCGTACAAAATAAAATGGAAGAGAATAACGGAAACATTAAATATGGCTATGCCAAAAAAAAAAAAACACACACTGAGGAAATGATATAAAACACCAGGTTGTAATGACCAAAAAAAAAAAAAGTCCTGCTGGAGCTAATGTTAGTCTTCAAATGAAAGACGAGATTGAAAATAATTCCAAGTTGTTGAAGGAGACTGAAGAACAGAAAACGGATATTATTTCTGGGTAAACTGAGAAAGATATATAATTAAGGATAAAAACAAAGACGAACACATATTTTACGAGATGACAAAATGCATAGTGGATTCCCGCATTCAAGAGCATATACTGTGATACAAGTGAACTGTAATATAATTAAAAAGAATCGGTGAACCTAGAAGGGTTAGGAGAACTAAAATAATTTGATATTTAACTTATTTTTTGATCTTACATTTTAACACTGTAGTTTAATAATACTGCAATAAATTTTTTTTAGATTTCCCTGATGGCTGAAGAGGCGTCCGAAATATAGATTTTTTTTTTCTTAACCTGTCAAGCACACCAAGTCAAAATGTTTTCAAAAACAAAAAAACAATTAGAATAATTGATGGGGGAAAAATGCAGTCCCCGAGTCTCCCTCGGGGACTTTCAGAACACTGGGAGGTACGTGAGGGTAAAAACACGCCCAGTCGTGCCGACCCTTCCAACGGGAATGGCAAGAGAGCTGTCCTTGAAGCGGAAGCCACTGTCAAGGAGAACGGAAGGATATCATGTATATCTCGATAGGGACGAAACAGGAAAGGAATAAACGACGGTACGGTGGGGCTTGAACTCGCGGCGAGTCGTAAAACCCCCAGGCCAGCCCGTATGCCACTAGGCTAGCTAGCTACACTAAGATTCATCCATGATTCTTCATCCATGAATCTTATTGTAGTCGGCTCGCCCAGTGGCTTACGGGCTGGCCTGGAGTTTTACGATTCACTTGCCGCGAGTTCAAGCCCCACCGTAACATCAACTGAATTACCTCAGCAGCCAATAAGCATCCGACAAATGTAAGATGAGCATTCAGGAATGTCAACAGTCATTCTCTATACTGTATACAGCAACTGTAGGCCATCTTGGAGCATGCAACACCAGTCACCCACCCCTGATAAAGCAAGTCAGGAAGCTAGAAAAAATGCAACGGTTTGAAACAAAACTAGTCTCCGAGCTGAGAGGAAATGAGCTATGAGAGTCCAGAAGCGGCAAACCAAATGACATTAGAGGGTATAACATGATATCGATGTACAAAATACTGAGAGGCGGAAATCAGATACACAAGGGCACAGCTGGAAGCTCAGAGCAGAGACGAGTGACAGAAATGTTAGGAAATATTAGTTCAGGCTGAAAGTGGTCAGGAAGTGGAACAATCTGACAGCAAAGTTGTACAGGCAGGATCCATGCATTGTTTTAAGAATAGTTACAACAGGGCTAACGCAGCTAAGAAAGAAAAAATGCAAAATGGTTAGCAGATAAGTAGGGCCAGGAGATGACACTCAACCCTTGCAACCACAAAGGTGAGTACACACACACACACAATTATATATATATATATATATATATATATATATATATATATATATATATATATATATATGCGCGCGCGCGCACACACACACACACGCACACGCACACGCACACGCACACGCACACGCACACACGCACACGCACACGCACACGCACACGCACACGCACACGCACACACACACACACACACAGGCCAAGTATCGATCGACAAGCGCCTTTGACAATTAGGAACTACACACATACACTCACAAACAATTTCCTTCTATTTATTTCTTCCCAACATAATTCCCCCTCCCCTGCAATGCCACTCCCCCTCTTCTTCCCCCCCCCGTCCGCTTTTAGTCCATTACTACACGAGTTATAGCAGCCGCTGGACTCTTGCCATAACAAGGGAAAGGGTGGGGTGGTTACTGGTATACAAGAAGTGGGGGGAGGGGAAGTACGAGGGGAGGGGTGGATAGTTACTGGCATATTAGGGGAGAAGGAAAGTGGTTACTTGTATGTGTGGGGAAGTGAGGGATATGAGGGGACGATGGGAGGAAAGGAGGGGGGTAGTCACTGCTGTATGAGAGAAGGGGTGATGGGGAAGAGTGGTTTCTATTATATAAAGAATGGATAAGGGGAGGAGAGGAAGGGTTGGGGGTGTTTAATGTTAAAATAAGGGGAGGAGTTGAAAGGAAAGTTTGAGGCGGAAGGGGTGATGTTAAGGGGTGAGAGGGAAAATAGAAGGAGAAAGGGGTGTGGGGACGGTTCGAGGGGAAGGGATAAGGGGGGAAGAAGAGACTGTTGACCATTCCTTGTTGAAGTCTTAATTGTTGACGATGATGCTTGTCTTCCACTGTTTGTATCTCTCTCTCTCTCTGACAGTTCATATCACTTTCTCTTATTTTTCCTCTTGTTCTATTTATGACTGCATCACTTTTTCTGTCTCATTTTTATGTGTCTATCTCTAGCTTTATGTCTGCTCTGTTTATTTCTCACTGTATCAGTCTGTCTATTTTTACTGGTACATTTCTCTGTTATTCTATATTATCTCAGTACAGTGTATAAATAATAGTTTATATATAATAGATTATACAATAGTGTATGTATAATGCCGTAATTAAGGGTTTAGTAGATGAAGTTAGTAAAGAGAGAGAGAGAGAGAGAGAGAGAGAGAGAGAGAGAGAGAGAGAGAGAGAGAAGGGGGATGGAAAATCATCTTGCAAACAAAGCGGACTCTGAAAATGAAGCAAGCATCCAGGCTGTTGATGTGAATGCCTGTCTCTCATACGAACTGGCGGTACCCCTCTTCCTCGGATCAAACCTATCTCTCATTTTTTTCAGGCGTTGTATAACCCCTAACCGGTTTTGTCTTCCCAAAAGAATATGATATAAACTATTGTCGTAACTACTGAACCCGCAGGTGACGTAACTATTGAACCCGCAGATGTTGTAGCTGTTGAACCCACAGGTGTCGTAGCTATTGAACTCACAGGTGTCGTAGCTAATGAAAACACAAGTGTCGTAGCTAATGAACCCACAAGTGTCGTAGCTATTGAACCCACAAGTGTCGTAGCTATTGAACCCACAAGTGTCGTAGCTATTGAACCCACAAGTGTCGTAGCTATTGAACCCACAAGTGTCGTAGCTATTGAACCCACAGGTGTCGTAGCTATTGAACCCACAAGTGTCGTAGCTATTGAACCCACAGGTGTCGTAGCTAATGAAAACACAAGTATCGTAGCTAATGAACCCACAAGTGTCGTAGCTAATGAACCCACAAGTGTCGCAGCTATTGAACCCACAAGTGTCGTAGCTATTGAACTCACAGGTGTCGTAGCTAATGAAAACACAAGTGTCGTAGCTATTGAACCCACAGGTATCGTAGCTAATGAACCCACAAGTGTCGTAGCTATTGAACCCACAGGTATCGTAGCTAATGAACCCACAAGTGTCGTAGCTATTGAACCCACAAGTGTCGTAGCTATTGAACCCACAGGTATCGTAGCTAATGAACCCACAGGTATCGTAGCTATTGAACCCACAAGTGTCGTAGCTATTGAACCCACAGGTATCGTAGCTAATGAACCCACAAGTGTCGTAGCTATTGAACCTACAACTGGTTCTCTTTTTTTAATATCGACAGTATACAGAATATTTAGCACATACACACAGACAATAGGACAGTTGAGAGACAGATTTATATGTATATGTAGTGATGAATATGTTGATAAATATGTGTTTTAATAGACTGGAGGGTAGATAGATAAGCTGGCTAGTAGACTAACAGCTTCTCTCCATTCTCTCTCATTCTTCTTTCCCCTGTTCATTTGCAGCCCCTGTTCCTTTCCTCTTCACTCTCCTCCATTCTTTTTTAACCTCTTCCCTATCTCCCTCACTCATCTCTCCTTCGTTTTCCAGCATGTCCCCTTTCCTCCTTACTCTCCCAGCCTCTCCCATCTCATCTTTCAAGTTTCAACCTGTTCTCTCCCTCTCTCTCATCTTTCTCATGGCCACACCCACTAAGTCTTGACCCCTCAGATTTCTGTCACATTGACAAACAAATAACTAAGAAGGTCGTGAGTGGAACTTGACAGTGACCTGAACCTTGAGTTTTAAGCAGGGAGAGAGAGAGAGACAGAGAAAGAGAGAGGGAGAGAGAGACGTTTTATAACTGCAAATGTTTATTAAATACTTCCTAGTTTATTCTAAAGTCGCATCGTAAAGGATAAAGACATCGAAAAGAAACTACAAAAAAAAAAATGAAGTTAAGAAACCTGAAAGAAATAATATATATACCAAATATAAAAATACGTAACTGAAGTCCTCAGAGACGGAGAAATATTTTCTTTCTTGCCAAAGAGAAGCATTTAAATCATCTCTAGAAGGCCGGTCGTGCTGCCAAGACACTGTACACGAGGCGCTAGAACGTCACTTGCTTTCTTATCATTTCTACCTTCTTACTGTTGTCTCTTTTCTTCTTCGTTCCTCTATCATTTTTTTCGCAGTTTTTCTTTCTCCGTTTTTATCCCGCTTAGTTCTTTGTCATTTTGATATCTCTGTTCGTCTTATTTGCTTCAAATTACCTTTTTTTTCCATGTTGCTCCAATCTTATCTTCTCTGTTTTACTGTTTTCCTTAGCCTTTTCTTCTCTTTTTAGATTACTATATTTTCTAATAGCATTGTCCTCTACACGTTTTCTCGTCTATCCTTAAAGTCTTATTCAGATACTTTTAATATTAGTCTTTGCTAAGACTTCCTTTCTCCTCTATTCCTTGGGCCTCTTACTCTCCCTGTTTCTTCGCTAATCTTCCCGACCTCAAGCTTGATCCAGCGGACCAAGTCCCCTTCCCTCCGTCTCCTGGAAATGACTTGTTGGCACTATGAACTATCACCAGCTAGCCATTACATCAAGTATCCCGGACATGTGAGGGTGTTGGCAGCGAGTCTTGTGCAAACCAGTTATCTTCTTAATCCCGGATGTATTACTGTGATGTTCAAGGGCCTTTTAAGTTATTTTTTTGGATCCTGGAGACGTGAAGGTGATATTTAAAGCTCTATTTGGAAACAAGTCTTGATCAAGAACCTGGAAATAAGAAGGTGCCGAATGAGGAACGCCTGGAAGTTTATTATGCTTTTGTTCTAGACATGTACAGGATGTTCTAGGATCTATCTACAACCTGGAAGTAAGAGGGTGTTTACCGATAGTTTTGTAGAAACAAATTATGTTCTGGATCCTGGACACACGAATGTGGGGTTAATGGTAGATCTGGAAACCAGTCATCTCTGTCACCTGGAAATAAGAGGGTGGTGGCGCGAGGGGTGCCTGAAAGATGGTTATCTCTGAATCATGTCTGGAAATAATGACCGAAGGTCTTCAAAAGAAACTCTGTATTTCGGTACCTGGAAACCAAATCAGAAAAAATGTAATTGACCCAGAGCTTGAAATCCTTTATATTATGAGGAAAATATGCAGATACATAGAAATATCAGTTAGCTCTCTGGAAGTAGTGGGTAGTTTGTGGCTTCTAATAAAGTTAGTGACGGCATTATATGCTGAAAATACTATATTTGGGGCATAATGGTTGATTGGCAGTTCTTAACGTGGAAGTGGAAATGTGGTTAGTAGTGGAAATCTGGAATATGCAAGTGTGACAATGGGGAACTGATGGGACTGGAACATAGAAGCAGAAGAATGATGTCCACTGGAAATCTGGAACTGGAATAATGATGCCCAATAGTTAGGAACAAGAAGAATGTCTGCTGATGTCCGTTTGAAATCTGGAACTAGAATAATGATGCCCAATAGTTCGGAACAAGAATGTCTACTTGAGATCTGGAACTTGGAACAAAGAAAATGATACCTACTAGAAGTCTGGAACCTTATACAAGAATACCCACTGGAGGTCTAGAACTTGTAATCAGCAGAATTACACCCACTGGAGATCTGGAACTTGGAACTATAATACGCACTAAACGTCTGGAAACGAACTAGAAGAACGAATTGCATTGAAGATTTGAAACCTGGAAGTAAAAGAACGTTGCCAACTGGAGGTCTGGAACTGGAAAAATGGTGATCGATCGAGCTCTGCAATGCGAAACTAGAAAGTCAGAAGTGGCAACTAATTTGTCTTCTGGAAGGTGGAAAGGAAGGAGAAATTGCTGGAAAATGTTTAGTCTAAAGCTAGTAGAGGGATGGGCCACTGAAATCGAAATTATTTCAGTGAACTGAAGTGATGGGATGGTGAATTGGGAATGACATTATAGTGATGTGAACGATTCAGGGAACTCGAAGTGATGGGACGATGAACTGAAAGAGTGATGGGGCAATGAACGGGGGAGACTGTTGGGATAAACTGGACGACTGTTGGGATGATTACCCGGAAAACTGTTGTGATATTGAACGGATTGTTGGGACGTTGAACTGAAAGAACGCTGGGACGGTGAACTGGTAGACTGTTGACTGATGACTGAGTGTTAATCATGAGTCCCCGACAGGGGGACTCCGGGGTAAATGAAAATAACTTTCTATGTAATCGCTGGACTTCCGCATTCTTTTTTTTAGTGGAACAAAGAAATTCTGCTGACAAGTATGAATTTTAACTAATGCAAAGTAACAGGAAACTAGATTGCGTGATAATAACAGTCTTTGAGTGAAATTAGTTCTGAATGGAGACCTTTAAGAAAATAGCATTTCTTTAATGTCTCAGTTGTAATCAAAAGCTGTGTAGATTTTTCAAGAAAATGGAATTTTTCTTTTAGTGTTGACATTAAGCTGTCAATGACACCTGTGGAATATACTGTACAATTTTTGCAGCATACTGATTCTGACTTTTTAAAATCATATTGTCTCAGCTTGTCTGAAAAAATTATAGCTTATTGACTACACTACGTGGGAGGGTTTCACTTGTACACTAACAAGAATGCTTTGTTCCCTAATAGAGTTATTATAGTGAATTCTTTGTATATACATTGTGAAATACAAGGGACGCATAAGAACCCTCTCGGTGTATAGTGAGAAATACACTACTCGATGTATATTCTCCGACTGATGTCACACTTTTATACTTAGTGGTTCCTGACAGCCAGATGTCACTCACAGCCGAGGACACACGTGCATCCAGTGAGGCAGAAGTGTGAGTGACAGCAGTAGTGGCCCTGCCACATACACTCGCCTTTTTCCCCCTCCTGTTTTAAAATGTATTTTTCCCTTGCACCTCTTATATAGTCGTAATTCTAGCACAGCTCTCCATTCCAAGATTCGTAACCTCACTCCTATCTACTTCTAGATTTATAACTCCGTTCTTGACCATTCCCAGATCCATAAACCCCTTCTTAGTATTTCCTAGTTCCATAACCTTATTCTTATTCAGCCCTTTATGAATAATTCCATTCATATGCATTACGCGGTTCCCGTTCATTCCAAAATCAGTAATCCTATTTTTATCTATATCCAGTCTCGTAACACTCTTCCTGTTCACTCCTAGATCCGTTATCCTTTTATCTGTTCCTAGACCCGTAACTCCCTTATTATACGTTTTAGACCCATAACTCGTTTTATGAATTCCAAGATTCTTAACCTCCTGCCTAAACTGTCTAAGACCTTCCTAGGCTTTAGGCCTTACCAACACACTACCTGTGTGGGGAGACAGTTGCGTAAAGATACGAAAGGTAATTAGGTATTAATAAGTGGTACCTTGAAGGTACTGACCAATTTATTTACTTCAGAGTTTTTATTCATAAGCTGCTAACGCCTCATTTAGCTGACTTCGGATTTTCAACGCTGGTGTGCTGGAAGTGGGGAAAAAGTTCGCTCAACTATGGACATATACAAGTGCCCTCTGGTTATTTTTATTTTATAGATCATTCACAAACTGGGTCTCTATGTATGAAACTTGAGTAAGCGTCTTCCGGACTGTCAAACTTTTCAACACGAGGGTTCCCCGTATAGAAAAACGTAAGGAGTGTTCTTGGAGTGTGCAGGTTTTATTTTCGCCAGTTTTACTGTTAAAAGGAGTGGTATTTTTTCCCTGAAATACCCTGAGTGTGTCTCTTCTGATTGGTTTTTAATTGAAGCTTCGCATCGGACTTTTTTTCGTGGTGCAGATTTTAATATTTCCGTTTTTATTAAACAAATTTATTTCCGTGCACTTAATAATGCTTCTTCTGATCGGCTTCAAACCAAAAACACTGGCTTTCCATACTTTGATAAAGAAAAAGTTTGCTATTTTTTTTATTGAAGTGGAATATTATATTCCATGCGATAACACGCGAATATTTCTTCGGATCGGTTTCAAATCTTCAACTCAGATTTCGTGGAAAAATTTCTTACCATTAGGAGCAAATATACAATTAGATTTAAACAGATTAATATTTCCAATATTCTCTTTTTGAACCATGGAACAGAATACCTGTGTACATTTGTATGTACTTTAATGTACTTTTCTTTCAATTAAAATGTACTTGTGTACGGTTTTAGTAAAGAAAACAGGACAAGTACCAGATCAACCAAACTGTTTGGACGATCTGGCGCTACAACCACAGTTCGAACTGCAGCCATCACCAACCAACTTTCGCTGCGTATCTCCTCTTAAACCATCTCTCCGAACTGAGGGAAAGTACCATTGAGGAAGAGACTAAACGAACTGACCTCACGACTTTGAGAGAAAATTGCTAGGAGAGACATGATCAGTACGTAGAAGATGCACAGAATATTTAGCAGGCGTTAATTTTTATCCTGACTTTTGACTACCCCTCCCTATGTCCTATTTACTCTCCTTAGGTCCACCCATGTCCCGCCTACAATTTCACCCATCACTAACGCCTCACTTCATTCATATATTCTCTCTCTCTCTCTCTCTCTCTCTCTCTCTCTCTCTCTCTCTCTCTCTCTCTCTCTCTCCTCCCTTCATTCCCATATTCTCTCACCTCGTTTCATTCATGTATTCTTTCTCTACTTCCATTTCTGTATTTTCTCTCCCTCCCTCATTCCCATATTCTGTCTGTCCTCCTTCCATTCCCGCATTTTCCCTCCAGTCCCGCATCCTCCCTCCAGTCCTATATCCTCCCTCCAGTCCTATATTCTCCCTCCAGTCCTGTATCCTCCCTTTGTCAGTGGCTTGATCCAGTTAATGTCCCTAGAAGGAAGTATCTTATAGCAGGATACGAACGAGGGAGAATTGATCCAGAAGGGAGAAGGAAGGGAGAAGCAGCGGAGGACGAAGAGAGAAGTGGGGATTGTGGGGACAGATGGATGTGGGGAATGTGGGAGGAAGAAGAGGTAAGAGGGGAGAAATGGGGAAGAAAGGAGGACGGAAAGCGAGGAAGGATGAAGAGGTAAAAGGGAGAGTGAGGGACTAACTAAAGGGAAAGGGCACTGGAGGAAAAAGGGGAACGACGAGAAGGTATGAGGCGATGAGGAAGTAGAAGGAAGGGGAGAGAAAGAAAAGGGAAGACTGATAATGGGGAGAAGGAAGATGATAGAGTGGGAGAAATGGGGAAAGGAGGAAGGGGGAGAAATAGGAGAAAGAAGAAAGATGAGAGTTTGGCCGAACACTGTCATTACTGTAGCTTGACCCTGTCTGACCATATGTCACACACACACACACACACACACACACACACACACACACACACACACACACACACACACACACACACACACACACACAGGCCAGGAGGGTCAGGGGAGACATGATAACGACATATAAAATACTGCGCAGAATAGACGAGGTGAACAAAGACGGGATGTTCCAGAGATGAGACACAGACACAAGAGGTCACAATTGGAAGTTGAAGACTCAGATGAATCAAAGGGATGTTAGGAAGTATTTCTTCAGTCATAGAGTAGTCAGGCCGTGGAATAGCCTAGAAAGTGAAGTAGTGGAGGCGGGAACCATACATAGTTTTAAGGCGAGGCATGATAAAGCTCATGGAGCAGGGAGAGAGAGGACCTAGTAGCAATCAGTGAAGAGGCGGGGCCAGGAGCTATGACTCGACCCCTGCAACCACAAATAGGTGAGTACACACCAAAAGAGTTGAAATTCGACCCCTGCAACCACATTTAGGTGAGTACACCACACAACCCCCCCTCATAAAGGGTGAAGCAGCTAACCACAAGTGCCTCTAACAAATGGTAACACACAGCAAGGAGCTACTTAAAGAGTCAGCGCCACGAGGGAGGGGAAACTCGACCCAAGCAACCACAAACAGGGAAGTACACACACACGGGTCTTCATTCCCAAGTATATTTTCAACAACAGACAAAAGGTGATTACAACTTCATTACAAGACAAGTCTGAGTGAATTCTCCCCTTGAGCAGAATTTGTGAAGGTTTCTCTGTACAGCAGTGAAGGTACACTCACACTACACTCCCGTTTTGGGCTAATTACGGAACAAAAGGGAAATGTATTAATTTAGCCTGCCAGAAATGTGTGTGTGTGTGTGTGTGTGTGTGTGTGTGTGTGTGTGTGTTTGTTTGTTTTAGACCAATTCCAACATAGAAACCTCACCTAACCTCCCTTAACCTATCGTAATTTTTTTTAGCTAAATTCTGCTAAGAACTGGTCATTCAGCACAAAGTGGAGGTTGCTTGATCTTATGTTAGCTAATGGCGGATCAGCCAGGCTGTTGGTAATGATTCTTGCAAATAATAATCACTTCATCTCTACTGGAAGGAAACCTTTGAAGCTGCCGGAGCTACGGAACTCTCAGTGAACATTAAAATGGTATAAAATACCGACAGGTTGTTAGGTAAGACACATATCCAGCCGTTCTCACTAGTAGAGGTTGTCGACAACCTCTACTAGTGAGAACGGCTGGATTTGAGAGGGACCTGACCTCCCAAAGTGACCTACGTCTCACCTCCTGGCGCTATATAAGGCTCCATCCTGTCACTTGAACTCCATATTGTTTCAGACTATTGAACAATGCTCTTCTCCAGACTGAGGGACTGACCACCTCAAAACTTTAAGGGTGATGGACTGATTACATCGTCTTCAAGTCTCTTCTGCTTCTATCAACTTTTCTGTACTCGACTGAAGAAGCCTACTGTGTAGGCGAAACGTTCCGAAATAAAGATACCTAACTGTTGCATATGTGTCTTACCTAGGAACTCTCAGTGGAATATTTGACAATATCATCATCGCCCTACTTAAGTCTGTCAGCTCAGGCTGATACATTCCCTCACTTGATGTTCCACACTCATCCTGTATGATGGAATATGACAGGGGAGCATACATAGGGTTTCCCTATGCAACTATCATACATATAGTAGGGTAGCAGCACAATACGGGTGTTCACAATTTTGTTGAACCCCAAAATAAAACCAGTTGGACTGAGTCAGCACTTCCGACGCCAACACAAAACTGCTTGATCAAGACACTGTGACTGATGCCTGAAAATCACACTCGCTGACGAGGTTGCGTGCAGAGAGACGCTGCAACGCATGTAACATAAACCTTAACGAGTGCAACATCCTGCAAGATGCGAGTGTTCAGGTAAATGATCCAGAATATTTCAGAACTGAGAGTGTATGTAGTTACATTCTAGTGAGTATTAGCCCTGTAGATGTTCATAGAGAAATGGTCCGTAACACCGATTCGATGGAAAGAGACACAAATGCGATCCTTTATTGAAAACGTTTCCCCCGTCTAGTGGGGTTTATCAAGTCAAAAATAAAAGCACAGATCACCCTGGAGAGCGATGCTGAACCTATGGAGCTTAGTGGAGTGAAGAGTCATGTTGAAGCCAACACTTCTCAATCATAAATTTGTCCAGCCATCATGAATCTCTACCTCACTACGCTCCCTACATATGGGCTCCTCCCCTCTATCTCTAGGTAGATCTGTTTGTGGATTGATTAATCCCATACTGTGGGCGAGCTGTTGTCTTCAAAGGTGATGGACTTATTACATTGTCTTCACAACTCTACTGCTTCTGCAAACTCCTCTGTACGTGGATAATAATAATAATACAGAAAATCTAATAATATCAAGTACTATACCTCGTCTATACTTGGACGCTTCTCTAACGAGGTTCCTATGATGAGATCCACAACAGTACGCTGCGTACTTACCTTCTGCTGGGCGAAAAGAGTTAAAAAGTGTAAGGAGAAGCGCACCCATGTATCTCACACATCCCGGAAGTCAAATCAGGGACCCCTTTTGGTTTTGAGCCCAAGGCAATAAAACTGATTAATAAGTCACAGGCGGAGACCATCCCGCAGGTAGGGAAAAATCATGAGAAAAGATCAGGGCCGGATACGAACATAGCGAGGCCATAAAGTATGGGAAGCAGCGGAAGACCTGTTTAACCAGTGTTAACAGAGAACAAGGGTGTGTAACAGCTGATCTTCGTATAAAACTTGATCACTTCTTCGGAAGTGATTAAAGTCCCAGGACCCAAACGTTTCTTAATATGTCCTGGTGTTTGCTGACGTGTCTTTCTGAAGCAACAGCTGAACTTGGCCAGAATAACGCCAGGATGAACAACAAACCCGTGCGGTGATGAGCTATACTCCATTTGAACTTGAAAAAAATATGCCTTTAATTAGTTGCACTTGTGTCTTTGTACCTAACAATTAATTCCAAGGAGTAAAATTCGCTTTTGTCAACTTGTAACTGACAAAATAAAGTGTAACAAGATAAAAGCTGATAAAAGATTTATAGTTAGTTATTAAACGAACGATGTCCTCAATAAATTATTTATTTTTATAATTGCTCATAAAAATGTTTGAAGTGTATCAGAACTGAATTTAGGCATGAACAAATGAAAAATATTCTGAAGTTTT
Source organism: Cherax quadricarinatus (assembly GCF_038502225.1). Classification (NCBI taxonomy): domain Eukaryota; kingdom Metazoa; phylum Arthropoda; class Malacostraca; order Decapoda; family Parastacidae; genus Cherax; species Cherax quadricarinatus. Next base: position 24,218,267 of record NC_091317.1, read on the forward strand.
GACTTCAGACTGTGAAGCTTTAAGCTGTAACTTGTTTAGCGGATGGCTAAATCCGACCTTATAAACCATGTATCTTTTTATTATTTTCAAGGGTTGGGAGGATCTTGAAGCTTCACTCGAGAATTCAACAGTCCGTCAGAGGGGCACAGTGGCTACAAGAGCCTGGTGAGGGTGGCATCCTGAGGGGGGGGGTAGGCTGGCCTTTAAAATGAGCTCTGGTATAACGGCTATTAGCTTGTAAAATCGATATATTTAAAAAAAAAATTTATAATCTCTTTGAAATAAACTGCAATTTTATAAACGATGTTAGCAACAGATGCAATATCAGATGCAATGTTGTTGTTAAATGTAAAATGAAAAAGAATGTGTTTCCCCCAAAATATAAACATTTAAAAAACAATATTTGGTATGTGAAAAAGCAATAACTTTTGGTACACGGTGAACTATTGAAATGTTCAGTTCTGGGCAATATTAAGAGATATGAACAACTGAACAAAAAACATCCACCAGTGTTTCTGTACATTGAGTTTTATTAGTGGGACCCACCGAATCTTTCAGTGGATCCCACTATTAAGACAGGAGAAACTGGGGGAAATGAAGGGTAAGTACTCGTAGCTTCCTCTCATACCGATCCACCGTCTGGGAAACTGTCCTCAAGATGGGCACTGACGAGATGGTAATGTGAACATACTCACAGTGTAGTAATTTTTTTAATCACCATATAATTGATGAACAGTGGATACACTGGACTTCTCAAGCATGTTAAAGTACCAACGACCAGCAGCTGTCCCTGAAAAAAGTATAATCCCATAGTACCCCTGGGTGAATCCCCTGGATGACAAAAAGTAATCATATAGTACCTCTGGATGACAGAGTACAAACCTACATTACCCCTGGATGATACAAAAGTACAGTTCTACAATATGCCTGGATGACACAAAATAACAAATCTACAGCGTCACTGGATAACACAAAAAGAACAAACCTACAGTGTGACTGGATGTAATTCAGCAAAATAATGCGAGGTGCTTCTTACTGACTGTGTACTCTGATGTCTCTCTGAGTCATTGATAGTATGTGCACAGACTCAATTTTTATTAGTGGACTTTCCGGACTTTATCCGAAGTCCACACTCTTCAAAGTGGACTGTTACTTCGAGGATACTGTAGGCACATTGATTCAAGTGGAGTGTCAGCTATAATGACTGACGACTTTCATATACGACGACAGCTCAGCATTTAGTTAATAGTGGTCCTTCTCTGATCTCTCCAAGAGTCGAAGGCCACAAGAACCTTGGGTAAAATTAATACAACTGAGGGGTCAAGTAGAAGTGCTCTCCTTTTCTTAGTACGTAGACTGCAATCCACAATCTTGTACAAGGCAAGTAGGGGCCTCAATGATATACAGTTGGTGTACGGCAAGTAGAGAGAATAATAACCTCTTGAGCTGGTTAAGTGTCATTTTCCACACGCTGTGTACCCTCGTTCCAGGCCAAGCTTTATTCAGTGACCAGTTAAGCTGGAACATTCAGTCTAGTAATGAAGCAGGAACCCGGTGTCATCAAGGACATGAAACCAGTAAGTATACTTGTACAACGAAGTGCTTTTTCGACAGTCACCTGTGAAGGAAGCATGCATTATTTCCTGGGCAGAATCTGTGGAGAAGCTTTCTAGCTGGCTATAAGTGATTACGCTGGTCTATCCAGAAGGGCCAGCTACGATAACCCTTGCCTATCCCTCCACCAAGCCAGGCAGGATAACCCTTGCTCATCTCTCCACTAAGCCAGCCAGGATAACTCTTGACCGTCTCCCCAAAAGGCCAACCAGGATAACATTAAACTCTTATCTCTTTCACTCTCCTTCCTCCTCCTCCTCCTTCTTCCTCATAATCATAACATCAACAAAATTCAGCCCAGGTCGAGGCTCCCACATATTTAAAAAAGTTCACGACCTTCTTATACCACAACTGATTAATGAGATAATAATCTTAAACGATAAAAAGATCTTAAGCCAGCAAGTATAATAAAAATGCTGGTTTCTTATTTACTATATATATATATATATATATATATATATATATATATATATATATATATATATATATATATATATTGATAATGTTCTTGAAGGACTAGGCTCCAGACACTACGTGCGAGTGTCGAGTCCAGGAACTCCTTCAGAAGGTCTGTGTTCCAGGTCAAGAGCCGTCGAGCGCCCAGCATCATGAGCGATGGTATTATCATTAGGGTCATCAGTCATTATTATCACTATAAATTTCCTTATCATCATCAGCCATCATTATCACTATTACTCTCATTATCATCATCAACAATAAACCGTCAAGAATTCAAAGTCTGACTTCAGCAAGAAGTGTTTTTTGTACGAATGACAATGCTTCATTTTGTCCTTAGTTCTTTCCTTTTGTTATCTCTTTCTTTTATTTCTCTCTATTATTTCACCTGTTCCCCTTCCTGATTAATTTCCTCATTTTCCACCTGCCATTTCTCTTTTCTTTTTCTTCCTACCCTGCCGTTCCCTCTCATCCTGACGAAATAACACAACCCTTACCTTTTCATTTCTCTCTCTCTCTCTCTCTCTCCCCTTCCAATCTCTTCCTCTCCCACTCTCCTCACCATCTAAGAGACTACCACGTTACTCTCCCTTTTCCTTTCCTTCTATCACCTTATCCTTCCCTCACAACTACTTAGTGTTGAACCACTACATCTGTTCTTCGTCCCTCTGTTAAGTGTCTTCCTCTTCCATTTACCCTCCCCCCTCTCTTTGGTGCCTAACCATTTCACCAGTCTTTTCCCTCTCATCTCTCATCTCTCATCTCTCTCTCTCTCTCTCTCTCTCTCTCTCTCCTTTCTTACCCTATCTTCGTTATTGCACAAGGAAGTTCTTAACATTTAGGAATCAATTACAGACTAAGCAACCACTATCCAGTTATACCTCTTCTTCCTCCTCCTCCTCCTCCTCCTCTTCCACAATTTATAATTCCTTTTCATTTACATCTATTTTCCTCATTGCAACCTTTCTCCTTATCTTTCTCCTCCTTTTGTTGTGCCTTACTTTCCTGAATCACATTATACCTTTTCACCTCTTCCTTCCTGTTTTTCCTCATTTTCTACCTCCTCATTTTCCTCCTCAACTCCACCTCCTGATCTCTACCTCCTCTTCCTACTGGTACTTCTCTTCCTGCTGCCTCTCCTCCACCTCCTCCAACACATTAACAACGTCATGACGTTTACACGCAATTAAGAAGAAATGGTGACCATCACATGATCAGCACCAGACACAGCAGCACCAGACAGCAGCATCAGACACAGCAGCACTAGACACAGTAATACCAGACACAGTAATACCAGACACAGTAATACCAGACACAGCAGCACCAGACACAGCAGCACCAGACACAGCAGCACCAGACACAGCAGCACCAGACACAGCTAAACCAGACACAGCTAAACCAGACACAGCTAAACCAGACACAGCTAAACCAGACACAGCTAAACCAGACACAGCTAAACCAGACACAGCTAAACCAGACACAGCTAAACCAGACACAGCTAAACCAGACACAGCAGCAATAGACACAGTAATACCAGACACAGCAGCACTAGACACAGCAGTACCAGACACAGCAGCACCAGACACAGCAGCACCAGACACAGCAGCAGCACCAAACACAGCAGCAGCACCAGACACAGCAGCACCAGACACAGCAGCAGCACCAGACAACACCAGATACAACAGCAGCACCAGACGCAACAGCACCAGACAGCAGCACCAGACACAGCAGTACCAGACACAGCAGTACCAGACACAGCAGCACCAGGAACAGTACCAGACACAATAGCACCAGGCACAGCAGCAGCACCAGGCACAGTACCAGACACAATAGCACCAAGCACAGCAACAGCACCAGACAACACCAGATACAACAGCAGCACCAGACGCAACAGCACCAGACACAGCAGCACCAGACACAACAGCACCAGGCACAACAGCACCAGACACAACAGCACCAGACACAGCAACAGCACCAGACACAGCAGCACAAGACACAGCAGCAGCACCAGACACAGCAGCACAAGACACAGCAGCAGCACCAGGCACAGCAGCAGCACCAGACAACAGCACCAGCACCAGACAACAGCACCAGAAACAATAGCATCAGACACAGCGGCAGCACCAGACACCACAGCAGCACCAGGCACAGCAGCACCAGACACCACAGCAGCACCAGGCACAACAGCACCAGACACAACACCAGCACCAGGCACAGCAGCACCAGACACCACAGCAGCACCAGACACCACAGCAGCACCAGGCACAGCAGCACCAGACACCACAGCAGCACCAGACACAACACCAGCACCAGACGCAGCAGTCTTGGGAGCTAACCAATAAACTAATCCAGGGTCATTCACACAGCAGAGACGTAATGCACTCTGGGGAGAGGAAACAGACAGGAAAAGGAAGAGGAGGGAGAGGGGGAAGATAGTGAGTGAGAGGGTGAGGGGATAGATAGGGAGGAGGGGGAGGGGAAAGAAGATGGGGAAAGAGGAGGGTAAGTGGAAGATGGAGATCAGAATGAGGAGGTAGGAAGAGAAGCTAGGCGAGGTATAAGGGAAGTGGGGAGAAGAGGAAGAGTGGTGGTAAAAACGGTAAAGGAGAGAAGCGAAGAGGAGAGTTATATGGAAAGGAGAGAGACAGAAGAGGATGATGAAAGGGGAAAGGAAGAGGAGAGGAGAGGAGGAAGTCAACTTTGTTAAGGAACTCCTGTATTTAGTATTATTTTCGGGTGCTGGTTATTGAAGGTCTAATAACTGCTTGATTTATACATTTCAGTAGGCATTGCCTTCCTGTTTTTAGGCCTATGTATAGAGAAGAGGCTGTTCTCACACCTTCCTGACCTACCTAATCAATCTCCTTTCCAAATCATTTTAGATAAATAAAATTTATTGTTTCATTTTCTTCTGGATTATGTATTGTACTGTATTATGTATTGTACTGTATTATGTATTGTACTGTATTATGTATTGTACTGTATTATGTATTGAACTGTATTATGTATTGTACTGTATTATGTATTGAACTGTATTATGTATTGAACTGTATTATGTATTGTACTGTATTATGTATTGTACTGTATTATGTATTGTACTGTATTATGTATTGTACTGTATTATGTATTGAACTGTATTATGTATTGTACTGTATTATGTATTGTACTGTATTATGTATTGTACTGTATTATGTATTGAACTGTATTATGTATTGTACTGTATTATGTATTGTACTGTATTATGTATTGTACTGTATTATGTATTGTACTGTATTATGTATTGTACTGCATTATGTATTGTACTGTATTATGTATTGTACTGTATTATGTATTGTACTGCATTATGTATTGTACTGTATTATGTATTGTACTGTATTGTACACGAGGACGACGAAGAAATGGTAGTTTACCTGGAGTTTACCTGGAGAGAGTTTCGGGGGTCAATGCCCCCCCGGCCCGGTCTGATTGTTAACCTGGAGGGTCAGTAATCAGAAATAAAGTGTTTCTTCGAGTTTTATTGTCTTCTTCCCCAGGATGCGACCCTCAAAAGTCTAACACTCAGGGACACCAGGTGAAGAAAAACATGCACAACTTCTCCACCTGCCCCAGGATCGAACTAGGGTTCTTTGAGTTGTTTGTTTCCCCGGACTATGTATATATAAAATCACTCGGTAGCCATTTTATTAGGTACACCCTTCCAGAACGACCTGAATTCTTCGTGGCATGAATTCACTTTCTCTAGTGATCCTGGTCAATGTCGACATGTTAGCATCACGCAGTTGCTGCATATTTGTCGCGACTGCTCATTCATGTTTCGAGTCTCCCATTCCACCACATTCCAGATTCTAATCATACCCTCTGAATGTCGCATTAGAAATCGCGACTCGTCTGATCAGTCGACATTCCACTAATCTTCATCTGTCCGGTTTTGGTGAACCTGTGCTCAATGTAGCCTCGGTTTCTTGTTCTCAGTTAACAGAAGTGTGGTCGTCTCCTGGTGCAGTCCTTCCACTTCAAGGTTCGACGCATTGTGCGTTCACAAATGTTTTTCTGCATACCCGTGTTGTAACGTGAGGATCTTTGCGTTAGTCACATCCCTGTCGGCTTGAACCAGTCTGGCCGTTCTCCTCTGACCTCTCTCATTTTCAAGGCGTTTTCACCCACAAAACTGCTGGGCACTGGATGTTTGTGTTGCTCACGAGATTCTTTGTAAACTCTTAGAGACTGTTGTGCCAGTTTCTGAGATACTCAGTCTGGCACCAAGAATCATTCCACGGTCGAAGTCAGTTAGGTCAAATTTATTCTTCATGCTGATGTTCGGTCTGATCAACGACTGAACATCATGACCACGCCTACATGCTTTTAAGCAATGAGGTGCTTCCGCGTGACTGGCTTATAAGACGTTTGTATTAACGAGCAGGTGAACAGTTGCACCTAATAAAGTGGCCACTGAGTGACTGTGCACTCACCTGTATGTGGATGCAGGGGTCGAGTCATAGCTCGTGTGTGTGTGTGTGTGTGTGTGTGTGTGTGTGTGTGTGTGTGTGTGTGTGTGTGTGTGTGTGTGTGTGTGTGTGTGTGTGTGTGTGTGTGGTAGTAGTTAAGAATTGGGGAGAATTAAAACAAATTTGTAATTCAAGATCATTTAATGTTATTCATGCTCATTATCCGTTATTACGTCGCTTCCTGCAGAAGTTTTACGACGGTGTGGCTAATAAGAGCTTCCATTATTATACTCGACTCACTTGGCTGTCCACTTGAGTGGACCATAATTGATTGTACATTTCCTGTTGTCATTCTTAACTGCTGGTGTGACATTGGCTAATTGCCAGTCGTTTGTTATTCTGACCTTCTATTAATGATGTTAAAATGTCACCCTTAATGGAAACATTTGGAATTGTGCTTTACCTTCAGCGCAAGGAATGGTGAAGGCTCGATCATCCGTGTGCTGATGTATGACTGTACTAACTTAGTCATGAATAATGACTATTTATTCTCCCTTAAGGTCCTGGTGGATAGCCTCAACAAGCTTACTTTTTTACGTTTCAGTTCAGAAGCTATGAGCTGATAGCTGCTCAGGACTATTTCAAACTGTCCTATTTAAAGTACTTTGCCACTCCCAGGCTTACAATAGTCAACTAACATCCAGGTACTAGTTTATTGCTAAGTACGTAGGTACACAACCCAAAGAACCCGGAAATTGAGTTCGTGGTCAAGGTTAAGTTACCAAACACTTATCAAGATTGAGGGACTCATTACCTCATCTTCCACTGTCTCCAGTAATGTTATGTCTGCACCGAGTTGAAAAATCCTCTGGTTGGCGAAACTTCTTTATAACTAAGATACCCACCTTCACACCTTAGTCATCGACCTATCTGCACTACAGTGACCTTATATTCTCTCTGGGAGTCACCAAAATGCTTGAAAACCTCAAAGAATTCCAGTCTTGCACATTTTTTCAGCTTCGTAATTCACCTTAAGGTTTGGGTTGCTGCATTACGAAAGACGTCGAAGGCAGCAGTTTTGCTGCTAGAGGTCCACTGGTTGTGCATCCCTGCCCTGTGTGGTAGTTACACCCTCTGCGGATCACCCTCAGTGGTAGTTACACCCCCAGCGGGTTACCCTGAGTGGTAATTACATGGTAAGTGGGTCACCCTAGGTGGTAGGTACAGCCTGTTTCACCCTTAATTGCAATTAGAGCCTGAGAGGGTCACCTATGAATGGCAGGAGTAACAGCGCTAGTTATTGTTGTGTATCCTAGAAGGTAATTTTGTCTGTGTACTCGCCTATATGTGGTTCCAGGGGTCGTGTCACAGCTCCTGGCCCCGCCTGTGGGATTTATTATATATATATATATATATATATATATATATATATATATATATATATATATATATATATATATATATATATATATATCAACGTAAATTATCTCCCGGAAACAGGTTAATGAGACATTGATTACTGGAACATTCTCTGCTTATTAAATCTCTCTCTCGACAGGTATAATGGCTGGAGAGTTGTAAACATCTCAGACGTCCCATTTAGGAGACGTGGGGACGCGAGACAACCCACCTGCCACAGGAAAACACGATAATATAGCGATAACCTATGATATAACGATGAACATATTCTCCTCTAGCTGTTCTCCTTAATCGTGTTCAACTCATTGTTCTAGACGATCAAGTTCACTTCACCCTTCTCCTTGAGGATCATCTCACTACCGTTCTGTGGTTAGAGTCTGCCTCGTGACCTCTCAAAACCAAAGAAGGAGGTTGTGAAATGTATTTATGTAACAAGTAGATAACAGTATTATTGGCTATATAACGACGCAGTGCAATGATAACAGGAAATACATTAAACACTTCCCCTTTGTTCTAAATCTCGCTGTTATTTCGTACGTGTTGTGATAACATGTGGAATTACGATCGGATAATATTTAGCCAGAACTAATTGCTACATAATGATATACGATTATATTTGATTAACATCGAATATTTTCGTGTCCTAGTTTATTCGCATTTTTATATAACAATTTAAGTTTACTTTCGTGATTTGGCACGAGTATAAATTTTACTTGTTTAGCCAAAGTGGAGACTATGCTCCATACCAGAGGTTGTCAGGCTTTGTTACTGGGAAACCTGTTATTCCTTGGGAACTTAGTGTCGTGGGGCTGGAATGTTGATAAATTAGACACATGTGCAACTCTTGGATATCTTTGAGGAAACGTTTCGCCACACAGTGGCTGAGGGACTGATTACCTCATTCTCCTCCTGTTCTTCAAGATTTTCCTTTGTATGGACTGATGAAGCCACTGTGTGGCGAAACGTTTCCTCAGTAAAGATACCCAAGAGTTGCACATGTGTCTAATTTATCAACTTGTCGGTTCTCTGAACCATTGATCTACAATCCCGGCTGGAATGTTATTAGACTGAGGAAAGACAGGAATGATAAAATATCAACTAGCAAGTGGCGGCTTCATCTACAGAAGAAAACAGGAGCCCAATTTGTTAACAATAATCTTACTGATTTAAGGTTAATAAGATTATTGTTAACAAGTTTGGCTCCTGTTTGCTAAGTTTTACTAAAATATTATTGCTCTCAATTATTACTATAACTTTTATTGTTTCAGACAGTACAGAAGACTATTCTCAGTCTTCTGCCATTGGTGGCCAGAAACTACGTACAAATATGACAAGAATTCCGCGTTTTTATGCTTTCTACGAACTGGAAAAAAATACAGTGATGACAGGAAAAGACTAAACCATAAAAGCTCAAACTCTGGTGGTGCTGTTGTACCTTCTACTTTATCATGTAAATGAAAGCTCCAGCACAACTAGTGCTAGTAGCACCTGCTTTAAAAATTTAAGCTGTAACACAAGTTAGAAATGGAATGTAAACAAGTGTTGAGTCACAGCAGACTGAATCCTGCAAAACTGTTTTTGTAAATTTGTGCCTGACAACAAAAATACTCAAAGAGTCTGGGTGAATATTTGAAAGAATATTTTGCGTCATTATTTCCCCACTCTTAAGTGTGGCTTATTCGTATTATTATGACAGTTTTTATGCGCATCAAACAGGATATATCTCCTTTTTTGTGATGCAGAATTTATGAGTACAACAGAGTCTAGTAGGGTCCTCGCTGCGGAGGGACGAGTCCATGTTGCAGGTGTAGCTGGCCCAGTGGCTAGAGCGTCGGTCTGGAGTTTTATGACTCTCTGATCGCGGGTTCTAACCCCACCCGTGGTATGGTTTGCTTGCAATCGTGTCATTACGATTTCCTGGGTCAGTTACTCGTGTATGCTCGCTACGGGATCTTTCACTGATAAGCCTATCTACAACACCACTGTTGAAAAAAATATTTAATTTGATAAAAAAAAAAATCTTTATGAGGAAACAGAGATATCGTGGAATATATGTTCCAGTGTATACACTGGAGTCACGGCTATAAGAAAAATGCCAGTTAGTGAGGCACGCATAAACAATATATTAAGAATAACCGTTGTTGTCTTCATCCTCACGCAATTTAAACTAAAAGTTGTACTCAACGAGGCAGTCAAAAATGTCAGTTTTATCGATGCATAACTACACATTTCCCGGACATTCAGAAGAAGAAATGAAAATTTGGCATAAAACATTACTGTTACCTACGTAAGTTAGACGGAAGCCTCGTGGAGAAGCCTTCAATTAGCACACAAATTAACTAATAAATGTTGAACACAAAAAGTGGCGTAATTGGCTGATATATTTCCACATCTTAGTGGTTTTTATGTTTTAATTTATTAAAGTGAATAGTTTTAAAGTTCAGAGTAATGTATATGAAATTCAGCTGGAGCTCGTCAGGTAACACTCATCTTGTTATCTGACGAGTGTTATCTGACGCGGGTCTTAGATGATGACCCGCCGTTGGAGCTTTTCGTCACCTGGCCGAGGCCTTCCCCTAGCTTACCGGTCCACGCTTTAAAAATTCTGGTCATAGTTATAACCATTTTAGTCATTATTTAAGGACCGAGCTCCAGCTGAATTTCATATACTGACCTTACCTAACCTAACCTTGAATGTTTCCAAATTATAGTTATTTGATATTAATGACTGAAGATTCCCTCAGTGAGAATGTCAAAATTTTAGTGATGCATCCTTCTGCTTTTCATACCATTGTTATGGATGTTTTCCTCTTCCTCCATTAGGAACTTGAGACCGGGTTCAAAATCCTTTCTTTGCCTTAATTACCATTAAAAGAAAAGGAACAACTTACAGACATTTTGACTTAGGACATTTAAAAATAAAATTTCATTATGTTGAACTTATTAGTTTCTGGAGCTGTTAAGTTGAACTTATTAGCTTCTGGAGCTGTTAAGTTGAACTTATTATTAGCTTCTGGAGCTGTTAAGTTGAACTTATTATTAGCTTCTGGAGCTGTTAAGTTGAACTTATTAGTTTCTTGAGCTGTTAAGTTGAACTTATTAGCTTCTGGAGCTGTTAAGTTGAACTTATTAGTTTCTTGAGCTGTTAAGTTGAACTTATTAGCTTCTGGAGCTGTTAAGTTGAACTTATTAGCTTCTTGAGCTGTTAAGAAATATATAATGAAGTTGCCACACTTGTCTTGAAATATGTTGCCGGTGTTTCAACAAAAAGCAAATATGGAAATAGGGTAAATAGAGAAGATCTCTGCAGTTAACATCAACTGATACAAAAATTGAATTTTGAGTCCAGTGGGAAGCTGTCATATCCAAGTCAATGAGCATTTTAATGGCCCAAAATTCAGGGGGGCTGGACATTTATTTACTTTACTATTAAAAGTGTTCGTATCGATAACTGTAACTCCGGCCAAGATTCATGAACAATAATTAATTCATACATGTTTTGGCAAGTTCTTGCTAGAAATATTCTAGCATTAATAGCTCAGGTTAGTGTAAAGGTTTACAAGACATTGCTAGAGTGAAAAATCTACACTTCCTGACTTTCTTGATGACATGACCACACCATTGCCTTCTCATATCTAATTTATTATGTCCAGCTCATGTCAACCACTACACAATGCTACAAAGCAGAAACAACATAGAGTCTCTTATATCGTTGACTGATATACCACATAGATCAGTCAGCCAGCAGATACCATATACCCAATATTTCAGTCGTAGCCATTTGATCCAACCTGTTTGTACGAAATCAGATTCTGTGTCAGAGCAGGCAAGTGTGGCTTCACCTTTGTAGCTGAACCTTTGTAAACTCTCCTAACCACCTTTGATACTGCCTTCCGTGATTTTTCTGATCACAGTTCTACAGGCAGAACAGTGCCCACGTTAATAATAGGGGCAATGGCACCCCTAAACAAGGGCCTCGTTTGATCAAGACCTGTATCATGTTTTTTTTTTCTTTGGGGGAAAAAAAGAACAAACATTGTTAATCCCTTGTGATGTCATCGTTAGTTTCCACTGAAATAACTTACCTAATTACTGCAATTTTTTTTAAGAAGTTTCATGAAATTAGCGAAGATAGCCGTGTTATCTTACAGATTCTTACAGACTCATTAGTAATAATGTTGTATATGAAGGGTATACATTACCGACAAGATGAAAATTAAACCCAGATGTTGCACATGTGTCTAATTTTCAATAATGTTGCTATGTCCCCCTTCCGGTTTAATTAAAAACGATAATGGGAAGTCATAACGTGAAAGACAGTGCCAGATGTTTTTTCAGGGTGATAATTTGTCGTAAACACTAGACAGAAACTTACAATATTTGCTTGGAAAGATAATAGCCATAATTTCTCCTTAATTCTAGCAATGGTTCTCGCTCTTCTCACGCGTTTGAATCGCACTCTGAACAGTCCAAAATGTCGAGAATAAAAATAAGAAAATATTTACTGTGGATAACACTGAAAGTGTTAAGAGGAACTGTAAAGTCACAAGACTTTACATTAAGATGACTGCCGATGATAATGTACATTATCTGCAGTAAGTAAATGTTGATCCAACTGAAGATGATTTGTATGAGAATGATGAAGACGCTGGGGATACTCGAGTGTCAATAATGAAGCTAAGTATGAGAAGCTTGTAGGTTCTTCTGAGGTGCTGTGTAATCTGGTGTATAATGACAATATATCACAAAGTAGCCACTCTTACTGTCATTCACATTCAGATCTTCGAGGTCTAGGTGGAGATGTGGGTAGGGAGTAGGCCTAGCTCTCAGTAATTTCTATGTTACCTAATAGTGTGATCTAGATTTCAGTCATGTTATAATTGAATTAATCATGAATGTAAGCAAACACTCATACACTTCTTCCCATCCTGACACTTCACTGACACTACACTGACACTACACTGACACTATGGTGACAATACAGACACTATGCTGACACTACGCTGTGCACAATACATGAAGATATCCTTACAATTTAACTATTAAGAGAGACACATCAAAACATTCTAGCTAGTTACTACTAGTCAACATATACAACGTTCATTCCATATACTTCCAACTGGTTACATCTCCTATCCCATATATATACCTGCATATATCCCCATCCCATATATCTACCTCCAAACTACCTCAAACGATGCCACTGGTGTTCTTAGCCCAACAACCACACACTACCACCCTGTAATTATCACAGCGACAAATACACTCACTGAAAACGAACAGTAATTGCTGGGGAGATTTACCCCTATCTCCCTACCACCTCCTCCCCTTCCCCTTCCCTCAATTTCCCAATCCCTCCCTCCGCCCCATTCCCCAGCTCCCCGTCCTCTTCAACCTCTCGATTAAATGCTCAAACGACAGAGTTCTAATCATCTTGTCAAATTATATCACTTGGAGAAGATTACAGACTACGTGAATTTAATGATAAAACGCTGCTAATTCCTCTTAATGATTTCCGCTTTTGCTGGGAGACCACTATGTCTCCTGTTTTTTTATACGACTCTTGAGCACAGAAACGGAATTTTCATTTATATTTTAATATATAGAGTTCCAGGTTATTTATTGGTGTGTACTCACTTAGCTGTGGTTGCAGGGGTCGAGTCACATCTCCTGGCCCCGCCTCTTCACTGATGGCTACTAGGTCACTCTTCCTGCTCCATGAGCTTTATTAAACCTCTTCTTAAAGCTATGTATGGATTCTGCTTCCACTACATCATCACCTAGACTGTTCCACTTCCTGACAACTCTGACTGAAGAAATACTTCCTAACATCCCTGTGATTCATCCGAGTCTTCAACTTCCAATTGTGACCCCTTGTTGCTGTGTCCCATATCAGGAACATCCTGTCTCTGTCCACCTTATTAATTCCTCTCAGTATTTTATATGTCGTTATCATATCCCCCCTATCTCTTCTGTCCTCTAGTGTCTTCAGGTCGATTTCCCTTAACCTCTCCTCGTAGGATATGCCCTTTAGTTCCGGGACTAGTCTTGTTGCAAACCTTTGCACTTTCTCTAATTTCCTTACATGATTGGCTAGGTGTGGGTTCCAAACTGGTGCCGCATACTCCAATAAGGGCCTGACATACACGGTGTACAGGGTCCTGAACGATTCCTTACTGAGATGTCGGAATGCTATTTTTAGGTTTGCTAGGCGCCCATATGCTGCAGCAGTTGTTTGATGTGCGCCTCAGGAGATGTGCCTGGTGTTATACTCACCCCAAGATCCTTTTCCTTGAGTGAGGTTTGTAATCTCTGGCCCCCTAGACTATACTCCATCTGCGGTCTTCTTTGTCCTTCCCCAGTCTTCATGACTTTGCACTTGGTGGGGTTAAACTCCAGGAACCAGGTTCTGGACCGGGCCTGCAGCCTGTTCAGATCCCTTTGTAGCTCTGCCCGGCCATCGTCGTCCGATTGAATTTTTATCATCAACTTCACATCTCCAAACAGGGACACTTCTCAGTCTATTTCTTCCGTCATGTCGTTCACATATACCAGAAACAGCACCTGTCCTAGGACTGATCCTTGTGGAACCCCGCTCGTCGCAGGCACCCACTTTGACACTTCGCCACGTACCATGACTCGCTGATGTCTTCCGACAGGTATTCCCTGATCCATTGCAGTGCCTTCCCTGTTATACCTGCCTGGTCCTCCAGCTTATGCACTAATCTCTTGTGTGGAACTGTGTCAAAAGCCTTCTTACAGTCCAAGAAAATGCAAAATACCCACATCTCTCTCTCTCTCTTGTGTTACTGCTGTCACCCTGTCAGAGAACTCCAGTAGGTTTGTGGCACAGGCTTTCCCGTCCCTGAAACCGTGCTGGTTGTCGTGGATAGGCTCCTTCCTTTCTAGGTGCTCCACAACTCTTCTCCCGATAATCTTCTCCATGGCTTTGCATACTATGTCAGTGATACTGGTCTGTAGTTTAATGCTTCGTGTCTGACTTTTTTTTTTTTTTTTTTTTTTGTTTTTTTTTTTTTTAAATTGGGACTACATTTGCTGTCTTCCATACCTCGGGTAGTCGCCCTGTTTTGAGAGAAGTGTTGAAGATAGTTGTTAGTGGCACACACAGCGCCTCTTCTCCCTCTCTCTGGACCCATGGAGAGATGTTATCCGGCCCCATTGCCTTTGAGGTATCTAGCTCGCTTAGCAGCCTCTTCACTTCTTCCTCTGTTGTATGTATTGTGTCCAACACTTGATGTACCCCACCTCTTCTGTCTCCTCTGTGAATGCTTCTTTGAATCTCATGTTCAGCTCCTCACATACTTCGCGGTCGTTTCTTGTGATCTCCACGCTTTCCTTCCTCAGCCTGATTACCTGGTCCTTGAGTGTTTTCCTCCTGATGTGGCTGTATAACAACTTCGTGTCAGATTTGACTTTAGCTGCTATGTCATTTTCGTATTGTCGTTGTGCCTCCCTTCTTACCTGTGCAAATTCATATCTGGCTCTAAGACTGCTCTCCTTATTCTCCTGGGTCCTTTGCCTTCAATGCTTCTTCCATTCTTTAGTACATTTGGTTTTGGCCCCCCAACACCTCTGAGTGAATCCAAGGCTCCTCCTGGCCTTCTCGTTATATCTGTTACTCTTGGGTACAAACCTCTCCTCAGCTTCCTTGCATATTGTTGTCACATATTCCATCTCATTTCCTGACTTCCCTGCAAGTGCTCTGTCCCACTGAACCTCATGCAGGAAATTCTTCATGCCTGTGTAGTAACCTCTCGCGCATGTGTGTGTGTGTACTCACCTAGTTGTGGTTGCCGGTGTCGATTCATAGCTCCTGGCCCCGCCTCTTCACTGGCCGCTACTGGGTCACTGTGTGTGTGTGTGTTGGTGTTGTAGCCACTATCACTGACAACTGGAAAATATGTGACAAGCAGTCAAGGCATTATCAATGCCATGTTTCCTCTTCTCTGTGTCAGATACTAGAGGTTTCAAAAATACTGTGCTGGGATATTATTTTTATATTCGTTGGGTAAGTTTCAACTCTCTCTCTTTTTCTCTCTCCCTCTTTCTCTCTCTCTCTCTATGGGCCAGAATGCCAGCAAGACTACGCATGTGGTGTAAAATCCTCGAGTATACGTTGTGGGACAGTCAGTCAACCCCCACAGTAAAGAATCTTGATCGTCGGGTCAGCATCTCCACACAGTGAGAGTTACCCACACACATGCTAAAGTGGCATCCTGTAAGATCGTCCGGTGGTGTTGATAATCTTGTCGTTAAGGCACTTTGAATCAGAAACGAAGATGGCAACGACTAAGTAGAAGCATGAAGAAGACAGACTGGCTTCCGTAGGGTGCATATCTCCATCTCATCATCCACACGTTACTTCACCTCCACAGCCCTCCCTGTAGGAACACACAATATCCACCTTATAATGCATTTGCCAATTTTCGTCTTGTACACCTGGTCATACATAACCCTGTATGCAAGGAGAAAGTCTGGTTTACGTGTGCACACCTTCATCTCATCTTTGGCTCGTCACAATATACATAAACGACATAGATGAGGGCATAAAGAGCGACATCAGCAAGTTTGCCGATGACACCAAAATAGGCCGTCGAATTCATTCTGACGAGGACATTAGAGCACTCCAGGAAGATTTGAGTAGACTGATGCAGTGGTCGGAGAGGTGGCAGATGCAGTTTAATATAGACAAATGCAAAGTTCTAAATGTTGGACAGGACAATAGCCATGCCACATATAAACTAAATAATGTAGATCTTAATATTACGGATTGCGAAAAAGATTTAGGAGTTCTGGTTAGCAGTAATCTGAAACCAAGACAACAGTGCATAAGTGTTCGCAATAAAGCTAATAGAATCCTTGGCTTTATATCAAGAAGCATAAATAATAGGAGTCCTCAGGTTGTTCAACTCTATACATCCTTGGTTAGGCCTCATTTAGATTATGCTGCACAGTTTTGGTCACCGTATTACAGAATGGATATAAATGCTCTGGAAAATGTACAAAGGAGGATGACAAAGTTGATCCCATGTATCAGAAACCTTCCCTATGAGGATAGACTAAGGGCCCTGAATCTGCACTCTCTAGAAAGACGTAGAATTAGGGGGGATATGATTGAGGTGTATAAATGGAAGACAGGAATAAATAAAGGGGGATGTAAATAGTGTGCTGAAAATATCTAGCCTAGACAGGACTCGCAGCAATGGTTTTAAGTTAGAAAAATTCAGATTCAGGAAGGATATAGGAAAGTACTGGTTTGGTAATAGAGTTGTGGATGAGTGGAACAAATTCCCAAGTATAGTTATAGAGGCCAGAACGTTGTGTAGCTTTAAAAATAGGTTGGATAAATACATGAGTGGGGTGTGGGTGGGTGTGAGTTGGACCTGATTAGCTTGTGCTACCAGGACGGTTGCCGTGTTCCTCCCTTAAGTCAAGGTTACCTGACCTGTCTAGGTTGGGTGCATTGGCTTAAGCCGGTAGGAGACTTGGACCTGCCTCGCATGGGCCAGTAGGCCTGCTGCAGTGTTCCTTCGTTCTTATGTTCTCTTCTTCTTGTAACAACGTCACAAACAATTGTGTGTGAATAATAAATCTAAATTATATATATATATATATATATATATATATATATATATATATATATATATATATATATATATATGTATATATATGTCGTGCCGAATATGTAAAACTGGTCAATTAGCAAGAACTCATTTAAAATTAAGTCCTTTCTAAAAAAAATTCTTATACGTTTAAAGATATATTTTTTTCATTAATGTTAATGTAAAAAATTTTAATTTTGCACCAAAAGGAACTTAGAAAACTTACCTAACCTTATTATAACAAGATCAATTTATTTTAGCCTAACCCAACTAAATATATTTTAGATTTGTTTACAATAATTTAATACTAAACAAACACAGTGAAATATATTTTTTTCGTTAGGTTCAGAATGATTTTGGCGAAATTATTGCATACACAAATTATCGCTTGTCCTATATGGCAAGATGAACGTTACTATTTAAGCCAAGATCGCAAGTTCTGCCTATTCGGCACGACATATATATATATATATATATATATATATATATATATATATATATATATATATATATATATATATATATATATATATATATACATACATACATACATACGAGGTTTAAGATGCATAGTTTTCGAGTACTCTTGGTTTAAGTTTACTGTACTCTTTATGGACTATAAAATATATGTAACTTGGTTATATAGATATGCAAGTAATCAATATTTCATTAACCTTAGATATAAGATTAAAAAATTAGAAATATATCTAATTTCATTCACTTCTTTCGCTAATAGATCTTGATTTAAAAACACGCCAGAACTGATACTGTACGAGAAATATCTGAACTTGACAATATATACTTAAAGTCTTAGAAGCAAACTAAGCACAGGAGACGGAACACCAGCAGCAACACTGGAGAAGAGACAGCAGCACAACTCTGCCGCTAGAACAACAGCAACATAGTTCTACTCCTCTAGCTACAAACACGTAATCACATACTGGTAATCACACCCTCATAAACACAAATCGGCGAGTACACAGGAAGCCCAGACAGAAATATGACAGTAATTACAAGAACACCATAACTGACACAGTGAGCATCCCTGGCAACAGTAAACAGCACCGAAGCGAAGCTCCTCATCCATGGTGACGGCAATCATGGGAAAATAGGTTGGGAAAATTGGGATCCTCACCGAGGACCAGAGACATGCAGAGACAAGGTACTAGTTGCGGATATGAGAAGCACACCGAGAAATCACTGAAGACTGTCCATAAACTGACAATAATGGACATAATATTCTCTCAAAATTTATCAGACACAATTTTTTTCCGATGGTCAATTGGAAGTAATGAATGACTACGTTAATTACCTAATTAAACTGGGTTTCAAAGGGTTCCACAGACTAGCTGTGGAACCGAGGCGCATGGGCGATCACTATCCAGATTTAGCTGCAGATAGACTATATGTAGACTACAGTTAGACCCAAAAATACGTACTTAAGACAAAATTATAGCCCTGGATCACTCACCAGTGTAAGCCGACAACTCGGAATCAAAGAGTTTGAAATTAGTATAGCGCACAGCTGATGCCAAAGAACAGTGAAAAAAGAATTGATGTTTTAGACCCAGGAGTGAATAGATAAAGCAGATTGTAAATGACACAAAAGTCGAAGAAGTGACTATCACAACTGCAACAAAGCAGCTAGAAGGTAATGACGGAGGGGGGGATCAACTAATGAAGGGGGATCTACTAATGAAGGAGGATCTACTAATGAAGGAGGATCTACTAATGAAAGGGGATCTACTAATGAAGGAGGATCTACTAATGAAGGGGGATCTACTAATGAAGGGGGATCTACTAATGAAGGGGGATCTACTAATGAAGGAGGATCTACTAATGAAGGGGGATCTACTAATGAAGGGGGATCTACTAATGAAGAAGGATCTACTAATAAAGGGGGATCTACTAATGAAGGATCTACTAATGAAGGGGGATCTACTAATGAAGGGGGATCTACTAATGCAGCCGGATCGACTAATGAAGGGGGATCTACTAATGAAGGGGGATCTACTAATGAAGAAGGATCTACTAATGAAGGGGGATCTACTAATGAAGGGGGATCTACTAATGAAGGGGGATCTACTAATGAAGGGGGATCTACTAATGAAGGAGGATCTACTAATGAAGGGGGATCTACTAATGAAGGGGGATCTACTAATGAAGAAGGATCTACTAATGAAGGGGGATCTACTAATGAAGAAGGATCTACTAATGAAGGGGGATCTACTAATGAAGGGGGATCTACTAATGAAGGGGGATCTACTAATGAAGGGGGATCTACTAATGAAGGGGGATCTACTAATGAAGGGGGATCTACTAATGAAGAAGGATCTACTAATGAAGGGGGATCTACTAATGAAGGGGGATCTACTAATGAAGGGGGATCTACTAATGAAGGGGGATCTACTAATGAAGGGGGATCTACTAATGAAGAAGGATCTACTAATGAAGGGGGATCTACTAATGAAGAAGGATCTACTAATGAAGGGGGATCTACTAATGAAGGGGGATCTACTAATGAAGGGGGATCTACTAATGAAGGGGGATCTACTAATGAAGGAGGATCTACTAATGGAAGGGGATCTACTAATGAAGGAGGATCTACTAATGAAGGGGAATCTACTAATGAAGGGGGATCTACTAATGAAGGGGGATCTACTAATGAAGGGGGATCTACTAATGAAGGGGGATCTACTAATGAAGAAGGATCTACTAATGAAGAAGGATCTACTAATGAAGGGGGATCTACTAATGAAGGGGGATCTACTAATGAAGGGGGATCTACTAATGAAGGGGGATCTACTAATGAAGAAGGATCTACTAATGAAGGGGGATCTACTAATGAAGAAGGATCTACTAATGAAGGGGGATCTACTAATGAAGGGGGATCTACTAATGAAGGGGGATCTACTAATGAAGGGGGATCTACTAATGAAGGGGGATCTACTAATGAAGTGGGATCTACTAATGAAGAAGGATCTACTAATGAAGGGGGATCTACTAATGAAGGGGGATCTACTAATGAAGGGGGATCTACTAATGAAGGGGGATCTACTAATGATGAAGGATCTACTAATGAAGGGGGATCTACTAATGAAGGGGGATCTACTAATGAAGGGGGATCTACTAATGAAGGGGGATCTACTAATGAAGAAGGATCTACTAATGAAGGGGGATCTACTAATGAAGAAGGATCTACTAATGAAGGATCTACTAATGAAGGGGGATCTACTAATGAAGAAGGATCTACTAATGAAGAAGGATCTACTAATGAAGGGGGATCTAGTAATGAAGAAGGATCTACTAATGAAGGGGGATCTACTAATGAAGAAGGATCTACTAATGAAGGATCTACTAATGAAGGGGGATCTACTAATGAAGGGGGATCTACTAATGAAGAAGGATCTACTAATGAAGGGGGATCTACTAATGAAGAAGGATCTTCTAATGAAGAAGGATCTACTAATGAAGGGGGATCTACTAATGAAGGGGGATCTACTAATGAAGAAGGATCTACTAATGAAGGGGGATCTACTAATGAAGGGGGATCTACTAATGAAGGGGGATCTACTAATGAAGGGGGATCTACTAATGAAGGGGGATCTACTAATGAAGAAGGATCTACTAATGAAGGGGGATCTACTAATGAAGGGGGATCTACTAATGAAGGGGGATCTACTAATGAAGAAGGATCTACTAATGAAGGGGGATCTTCTAATGAAGAAGGATCTACTAAAGAAGGATCTACTAATGAAGGGGGATCTACTAATGAAGAAGGATCTACTAATGAAGGGGGATCTACTAATGAAGGGGGATCTACTAATGAAGAAGGATCTACTAATGAAGGGGGATCTACTAATGAAGAAGGATCTACTAATGAAGGATCTACTAATGAAGGGGGATCTACTAATGAAGAAGGATCTACTAATGAAGGGGGATCTACTAATGAAGGGGGATCTACTAATGAAGAAGGATCTACTAATGAAGGGGGATCTACTAATGAAGAAGGATCTACTAATGAAGGGGTATCTACTAATGAAGAAGGATCTACTAATGAAGGGGGATCTACTAATGAAGGGGGATCTACTAATGAAGGGGGATCTACTAATGAAGAAGGATCTACTAATGAAGGGGGATCTACTAATGAAGGGGGATCTACTAATGAAGGGGGATCTACTAATGAAGAAGGATCTACTAATGAAGGAGGAGCTACTAATGAAGGAGGAGCTACTAATGAAGGAGGAGCTACTAATGAAGGAGGAGCTACTAATGAAGAAGGATCTACTAATGAAGGAGGATCTACTAATGAACGGGGATCTACTAATGAAGGAGGAGCTACTAATGAAGGGGGATCTACTAATGAAGGAGGAACTACTAATGAAGGAGGATCTACTAATGAAGGAGGATCTACTAATGAAGGAGGATCTACTAATGAAGGAGGATCTACTAATGAAGGAGGATCTACTAATGAAGGAGGATCTACTAATGAAGGAGGATCTACTAATGAAGGGGGATCTACTAATGAAGGAGGAACTACTAATGAAGGAGGATCTACTAATGAAGCAGGAACTACTAATGAAGGAGGAACTACTAATGAAGGAGGAACTACTAATGAAGGAGGATCTACTAATGAAGGAGGATCTACTAATGAAGCAGGAACTACTAATGAAGAAGGATCTACTAATGAAGGAGGAACTACTAATGAAGAAGGATCTACTAATGAAGGAGGAACTACTAATGAAGGAGGATCTACTGATGAAGGAGGATCTACTAATGAAGGAGGATCTACTAATGAAGGAGGATCTACTAATGAAGGAGGATCTACTTATGAAGGAGGATCTACTGATGAAGGAGGATCTACTAATGAAGCAGGAACTACTAATGAAGGAGGATCTACTAATGAAGGAGGATCTACTAATGAAGGAGGATCTACTAATGAAGGAGGATCTACTAATGAAGGAGGATCTACTTAGGAAGGAGGAGCTACTAATGAAGGGGGATCTACTAATGAAGGAGGATCTACTAATGAAGGAGGATCTACTAATGAAGGAGGATCTACTAATGAAGGAGGATCTACTTATGAAGGAGGAGCTACTAATGAAGGGGGATCTGCTAATGAAGGAGGATCTACTAATGAAGGAGGATCTACTAATGAAGGAGGATCTACTAATGAAGGAGGATCTACTAATGAAGGAGGATCTACTAATGAAGGAGGATCTACTAATGAAGGAGGATCTACTAATGAAGGAGGAGCTACTAATGAAGGAGGAGCTACTAATGAAGGAGGAGCTACTAATGAAGGAGGAGCTACTAATGAAGGAGGAGCTACTAATAAAGGAGGATCTACTAATGAAGGAGGATCTACTAATGAAGGAGGATCTACTAATGAAGGAGGATCTACTAATGAAGGAGGAGCTACTGATGGAGGAGGATCTACTAATGAAGGAGGAGCTACTGATGAAGGAGGATCTACTAATGAAGGTGGAACTACTAATGAAGGAGGAGCTAGTAATGAAGGAGGAGCTACTAATGAAGGAGGATCTACTAATGAAGGAGGATCTACTTATGAAGGAGGAGCTACTAATGAAGGGGGATCTACTAATGAAGGAGGATCTACTAATGAAGGAGGATCTACTAATGAAGGAGGAGCTACTGATGAAGGAGGATCTACTAATGAAGGTGGAACTACTAATGAAGGAGGAGCTAGTAATGAAGGAGGAGCTACTAATGAAGGAGGAGCTACTAATGAAGGAGGAGCTACTGATGAAGGAGGAGCTACTGATGAAGGAGGAGCTACTAATGAAGGAGGAGCTACTGATGAAGGAGGAGCTACTAATGAAGGAGGAGCTACTAATGAAGGAGGAGCTACTAATGAAGGAGGAGCTACTAATGAAGGAGGAGCTACTAATGAAGGAGGAGCTACTAATGAAGGAGGATCTACTAATGAAGGAGGAACTACTGATGAAGGAGGAGCTACTAATGAAGGAGGAGCTACTAATGAAGGAGGATCTACTAATGAAGGAGGAGCTACTAATGAAGGAGGAGCTACTAATGAAGGAGGAGCTACTGATGGAGGAGGAGCTACTAATGAAGGAGGAGCTACTAATGAAGGAGGAGCTACTAATGAAGGAGGAGCTACTAATGAAGGAGGGGCGCTCTACTAATGAAGGAGGGGCGCTCTACTAATGAAGGAGGGGCGCTCTACTGATGAAGTAGGGGCGCTCTACTGAAGGAGGGGCGCTCTACTGATGAAGGAGGGGCGCTCTACTGATAAAGGAGGGGCGCTCTACTGATAAAGGAGGGGCGCTCTACTGATAAAGGAGGGGGCTCTACTGATGAAGGAGGGGGCTCTACTAATGAAGGGGGAGGATCTACTGTATTCATGGAAAAAGACAAGGCACAATCTGTCCTCAAAAAATAATGCCAAACCATTTACACAAGTGAACAAGACCAAGTACCTCTGAATGGAGGATGAATACAAGAAACATCATTAATACATGAACAAGCTGAAGGATCCATCAGAGAAGTACGAGAATACAATGAAGGGGACAAAAAACAAAATGGTACTAAATATAGTTACCAGGTCATCATGCTGTCTCTATATCAATAAAAAAAATAATGAAGCACAGAGTGTTGAAGAGAATGATCACAAGGCTGACGACATACTTAACATTTAGTTGGATCATCTGTGTGTGACAAACTGATAGAATTATTTCTGTTTACTGTAAAGTAATTCTTTCAATATTGCAGGATGAAGTTCAGAAGTCTCCCACGAGACTGGTTACATGCCTCTGAGAAAATAATCTGAGGAAAGACCACGTGAAGCTAACTTATCGAAAATAAGAGGAATGCAATAGAAGAGATGTGATCACATTAATATTCCGAGGCACTGAGAGGGAAGTCAACCATGAGAGGGAAGTCAACCATGAGAGGGAGGACTAGAGGACACACGTGGAAGCTGAACTTCCATATGGCCTCAAAATATTTTACCATTGGCAAGTGAGTCCTAATACTCACAGGCCAGTGAGTTGACTATTCAACTAACTGGCTCTAATATGATTCATCCAACTGAACGAGGTAATTAGTGGTAGGTAACTGGAGGTACTAGACCAGTGTGGCGCTTTATTGACATCAATGCCATTATAACTCAACAAGTGCCTTTAACTTACCTCACCCCCTACCTTTTTCTCCCACAACCCCACTCCCCAATCCCCAACACCCCTATCCACCCTCCCCCCCTCATTCCAACCCCGCACACTGCTCCACTCCCCCTACGATTCCTCCGGGTCCACCCACACCTCCCATCCCCCAGTCATCCCTCCTATCACCCTATTCCCCATCCACCCCTCCTAATCCCCAAACATCCTCCCCTATCTCCCCACCACTTCCCCCACCAAAGGTTATGGTTTCTCACTTCAACCCTTAACAGACGACTACTTCACAAACCACTTGCCGCATAATAAGGAAAATCAGGCCACCCCCTTAGTTACCGCGACGACCTGCCTCAAGAGTCGCTTGTGGGACGACCCGCTGCATGTGACGCTTGCGGAACGACGCGCTGCGTGTTACGACCCGTTGCATGTGACGCTTGCGGAACGACCCGCTGCATGTGACGCTTGCGGAACGACCCGCTGCATGTGACGCTTGCGGAACGACCCGCTGCATGTGACGCTCGCGGGACGACCCGCTACATGTGACGCTCACGGGACGACCCGCTGCATGTCACCCTTGCGGAGCGACCTGCTGAGGATGACGTATGCCAGGCGCACTTTCTTCACTCAAGACGCACTTTCCGCGCCTAAGGCGCACTCTCCACAAGCAAGGTGCACTTTCTGCACCCAAGGCGCACTTTTCGTACCCACGGCGCATTTTCCGCAACCCGTTTTTCACTTCTCAACGTCCATCCAAATTTTTTTTCGATGCTATTCATTTGTTTTATACTAAGAAAATTAATGGAAATTCAACATATTACTTGACTTTATTTAGTTATCCTACCTTAATTTATCCTAAGTTAGGATCTGGATTATCCTGAGAAAAATACCTAATCTGGGCTATCCTAGGATAAGTTCTACGTAAATTCCTATACTGAGTTATCCTAGGAGAAGCTCTACGAACGTCACTGGTGGTGCACGAGTATCACTGGTGGTGCACGAGTATCACTGGTGGTGCACGAGTATCACTGGTGGTGCACGAGTATCACTGGCGGTGCACGAGTATCACTGGTGGTGCACGAGTATCACTGGCGGTGCACGAGTATCACTGGCGGTGCACGAGTATCACTGACGGTGCACGAGTATCACTGGCAGTGCACGAGTATCACTGGCGGTGCACGAGTATCACTGGCAGTGCACGAGTATCACTGGCGGTGCACGAGTATCACTGGTGGTGCACGAGTATCACTGGCGGTGCACGAGTATCACTGGCGGTGCACGAGTATCCGCCCTCCTTCCAGAATCGCATTTAAGTAACCCTCAGCAGTAGACGTAACCTTCGGTAAATCCACCATACCACAACTAAACAGGAAATGTTTAATTATTCTCAGAGCTGTTGCTAGTTACACCCCCAACTATGGTACTTAACTTATATTAGACCCTTAATTCATCATGCTGCGGCCGTGTTAATATTAACTAAGGGGAAAAATATATCTGGCCCTTGCAGCTAATGTAAAACGAAGCTCTCAGAATTATTCCTGGCTGTCTAGAAACTAACAAGGCAGTTAATAGGAGGAAGGAGCTTGGTATTCCTAGTATCAGTGACAGGATGACTCACAGTAACATTCTAACTTGTATAAAGAAAATGTTGAGAAATGAGCCAGACACTGTCACCATAAATCTGGCTAAATGTCTGGAAGCAAATAAACACAAATCTAAATGGGTTGAGAAAACAGGTAATTATATCAAGTTTTATAACCTGCCATAAATAAATAAAAAGGCATTTTACCCATCCATAGAAGTTGTATTTGTTTATCACACATCTTATGCCCCTTCCTAGATCATAGGTAATAATAATTCCTTACATAAATTGCGAAGTGCTTGGGAAGATTTCTTTTCACCTTACTGTTAGTAATATCGCAAATTATATGCACTGATGTTTCTAAGCAGGAGTTTACTGGCAGAACTGCACTGGCTCTTCTTGCTATCTCGCTAAACAACTATCTTAGCAACCATCTTGAATTAGTCACATTACAATATGAATTACGTACCATCCTGATGGTTCCCAAGTTAACTTTGACACTGATCTTGATTCCCTGGATCATTATAATTAATTCTGTGTGTTATCACTGAACGCGCTCGGTACACATGACTAACATATTCACTACAAGATTAAGACATGTGTAACAGTTGGTTATAATTAATGGTGAAACGTTTCGCCTATACAGTAGACTTCTTCAGTCAAATACAGAGGCAGCAGCAGTAATGAAATAACTTGCAGAAAAAGTATTTGAGATGGTCAGTCCCTCAGCCTGGAGAAGAGTTCGACTCCATGGTCTGGAACGATGTGAAGCAGAAGCGTGAGAACGGAATTTTTCATCAGTAAAGAATATCAACTGTTGCACATGTATCTTAATCGTCAACTTGTCAATATTTTATACCATTTTCGACAATGTACACTAGAGAAGCCAGGTTTACATATTAAAAGACCGAAAAAATATATTAATGCGTAGTTTTTAGGAATTCCGTCATAGGCTGAATTACTATACTATGATGATGGAAAATTAACGAGAGAAAGAATATACCTCTGGTCTGCCAGGACCTAACGTTTGAAATAATCGACATCAGTTGTATAATAGACCGACAAGTATTTTAGTAAGACGTAATATACGGTTTATGGCATTTTGTTGAGACGATGTTTCGCCCACCAGGAATTTTATGAATTCATCAAACTGAAAAAATTCTTGGAGGGAGGGAAAGAGACGGAGGGAAGGGAGGCGTAGAGGGAGGGAAGGAGAGAGACAAGAGGAGGGAAAGACAAAGGGATAAGGAAAAGGGAAGGAGAAATACAGAGTAGACGTAAGAAAAATGAGGAAACTAGAGAGACGGTGAGAGGGAAGGAGAAAGACTGAGGGAGAAGAATGGAAGGAGACGAAGCTGTGATAAGGGAAGAAACGAGCCATGTGGAGGAGGGGAAAGACAGGGACGAAGGAGGGTAAGGAGTAAAGGAGAGATATGGAAGAAATAATGAAGGAGGAAAGAGACAAAAGATGAAAGAGGACAGGAGAAAAATAGGGGAGGATAAAGTGGAAAGGGGAGAGAGAGAGAGAGAGAGAGAGAGAGAGAGAGAGAGAGAGAGAGAGAGAGAGAGAGAGAGAGAGAGAGAGAGAAAGAGAGAGAGAGAGAGAATAATGAGGAAATAGAAGAAAAGATGGAAAATAAAGATGAAAAGAGAAGCAGAGAGACGGCGGTAGGAGGGAAGGAAGAGGGTGGGAGGCAAAGAAAAAAAGAATAACTTGTTGACGTTGATGACAGTGATGGTGGCGGTTGTGATAGGGTTGGTGTGTTGGTGATTGTGGTCATTAAGATGCTAGTGATGACTGTAATATCTCTCCAGAGACAATGCTCCGAACTGGTGGTGGTGGTGGTGGTTGGGACGGTGGCGGTGACTTCGGATGATGATTGCTGGTGGAGATTGCTGGTGGTGGCCGAGGGGGTAAATTATCGTCAGCGGGATGCCGGCTAATGAACGCTCACAGTGGTCATTTTTGATGCTGGTATTGATACGCTTCGAGGATAAGCATGTATCGAGTCTCGGCTTCTGTGTACTGGGTAAACCGTCCATACATCCACCACCACACGTACACCCATTCTCAATATTATTATTATTATTATTAATATTTTTAGTAAACAAACTTAAATTCCCATATACTCTAAATATACAGGCCAAACTTAGCTAGTTTATCTATTAAAGTATATTGGTTAAACGTAACTAATAATGACAAACACTGACCAAACTTGGACAAATTTTCTGTATTAAGACGTACAACAAAAAACTCTGCTATATTACATATAATTATAGCATATTTTGTAATGAGATTTAGCTTATTTTTAATACTGGATCTCATTATTCTTCCAGTGAAGTAAGCGTGAAAAGGAAAGTTATAATACACGTTTTCTTTAGCCAGGTAGTTACTGGAATTTACGATTGATCTGGTAAGGGTTTCTGGAGAAGTTCAATTGAGTTTGCCTCGTTATTTCGGTTAACGATGGCGATACTTATTAATGTAATTATTACGTCGGTTGTACAGTAATTATTACGTATTTTGTATTAGTAACTAAGTAAAACCATTTTCTGTTTCAAGGTGCGTATTTCACTCCCTGTTTGACCTCTTTAATAAGGCTCACTTACTCATAAGGGGCAGATCACTGCTCACTTACTCATAGCGGTTTAAGGGGTAGATCACTGCTCACTTACTCATAGCGGTTTAAGGGGTAGATCACTACTCTACTTCACTTAGCACAATGGCGGAAAAAAAGATTATTTACCTGGTAACACTTGAACGATCAGATTATTATTAGTAGTAATAATAACAGTGGTAACAATATTAGTAGTAATAATAATGGTAGTAGTGGTGGTGGTGGTAGCAGTAGTAGTAGTAGTAGTGGTGGTGGTGGTAGTAGCAATAGTAAAAACAGCAGCAGCAGTAATATCAGTATTAGTAATACGAGTGGTAGTAAGAGTAGCAGTAGTAGTAGTAGGAATAGTAGTAAGAATAGCAGTAGCATGAATAGTAGTAGTAGTAGGAATAGCAGTAGTAGGAATAGCAGTAGTAGTATTAACAGAAGTTACTCACTGGACAGTGTGAAACACACACAGAAACCACACAGCTTATTAGAACTGCGAAGTAATCAGGTCTGATGCTTGGAACGAGAAGAAGAGAGAGAGAGGGGGGGGGGAGGGTGCATGTTCCTCAGATACTTTGGATGTGAACTTCCAGTAGAATAAGAGTGAGAAGAACTCTGCACTGCGGTGAAAGACCCACAGCATCCCTCCAGGCCTCAGACCCTTCTCAGAGCAAGCCATATTTCTCAAGGTACACGTTATTAGCGTCTTCTGCAGGGTCGCCACTTAACGGGAACTCGTGCAAGAGGTAATTAGAGAAACATAAAAACGCGTTCGAGCTGCATATTACGCAGGAGATTATAAGTTGTGAGAATAAGGCTTCTTAGTTGAGGTTGCTGCTATATGCTGATGATGCTGTACACAGGAAAATAACTAAGGCGATGGCTCCCGATGACCAGATGAGACTTTAACCGGCATTATATATATATATATATATATATATATATATATATATATATATATATATATATATATATATAATGTGGTGCCGAATAGGTAAAATTGGTCAATTAGCAACAACTCATTTAAAATTAAGTCCTTTCTAAAATTTTCTCTTATACGTTCAGATATGTTTTTTTCCATTTATATTAATGTAAAATTAATAATTTTGTACCAAATGAACCTTAGAAAAACTTACTTAACCTAATTATAACAAGTGCAATTTAATTTAGCCTAATCTGACAATCTGTTTTAGGTAAGTTTACAATTATTTAATAAACAAAACACAATAAAATATATTTTTGTTAGGTTCAGAATGATTTCTGCGAAATTATTGCATACAGAAATTTTCGCTTGCCTTATTCGGCAAGAAGAGTGTTGCTATTTAAGCCAAAATCGCAAGTTTTACCTATTCGGTACGACATTATATATAAACGTGTGTTGTATTATAACAATATGTACCTATTTACATCAGTGTCTCTCTCTCTCTCTCTCTCTCTCTCTCTCTCTCTCTGTAATAAAACAAAAATAGCAAATCACCGTGTAGAATCATAATTAATTATGAAGTGTGAGGTAAGAGTGAGGTGGTGTGAAGGCCAGGGCTCTTGCTCTCTAATATCTCCCTTCACTCTGTTATTATTCCATTCATTACATCCCTCATTATCATCAGTTCGCCATTTTCAACGTCATTCGCCCCGGCTTCATTACAGCCTGTCACGGAGGTAGTGTGTTTCCGTAGACTGGTTGTCTGTCTTTTGTGTGTGTGTGTGTGTGTGTGTGTGTGTGTGTGTGTGTGCGCGCGCGCGCGTGTGTGTGTGTGTGTGTGTGTAACATTTCAAGTATTTCATCGAATTTTTCGAAAATGCCCGGTTGTCCATAATTAGAAAAGCTCCAGAACTGAGAGGCATGAACTAGAAGGAGAGACAAGAGGCTTGTGAAACCACGATTACACCAACTTACATCACACTCACTCGTCAAGGTGGATTGGGACAGACTGCTTGAAATGAAATACACACGAACAGGCGGTGTGGATAGATGGGACTAACGGAAATAAGTTACAGGGATGTTTGTAAATACTGCTTCTGTTTCAGAAGTCAGGTGTAAGAAGAGTGGTGGAGGCAGATCCCATTATCGTTTTCAAATAACGAATGAATAATGCCAGTCGAACTTAAGGTAAATAGGCGAGGCCAAGAGCTGAGACCTGTACCCCCTTAAAGTGAACTCGGTAAGTATATATATAAGTCCCTCTTCATTACAATAAGAATAAACTAGAAGGCAAACTTACCACCCCACCTGCACTTCTTCCCTCCTGCTTAGCCCCCTGCTTTAACTTCCTCCCTTCATAAATAAAACAAACAAAACTAACTATTGATGACAAATAATCATGAATTTTAAGCAATAAAATACAAGATGAACTATAGGAAAAACGAGAGAACATAACCATAGGCGGTCACAACACAGGTATTAGCAAGCCCAAACACAGGAAGTTCACTCAAAACCCATGTTCATATGGTTCAATTATTTGTTTTTGTTCAAATAGCCAGGTGGTCTACCTCTGACTCTTGAATACAAGTGGCCCAGGACCATGGCCACACACTCCCTCTCTATTGACGTTTTCTGAAAACCTTTTCTGGTTTTTTTAACGTTGTTTTCAGCACAGCCACCGCACGGTTACCAGCTGGGGCTCTCGTACGTGTGTTTTCTACGTATTTAGAACTGCTGCACGTTCTGCTTTTGCGTTATTTTCAAACTATAACGTCAGGCAGGAGCGAGACACTAAACAAGTTCAGTATTTCGGCAAGTATTCATTTCGAAGACAAAAATTCACATGAACCGCACCAAGGAGACCGATTTTTTTTGTCCTGATTTCACAGTTAATTATTTTTTTAATTGAATTCACAGGGAAGCTTTAAACCAGTAGGGACTTTACAGCGTCCGGCGGAAGACGAACTCTGACTCCTTGGATCAAGAGCTTGTCTCCGACATCAAGGCATTCTTCCCCCGCCTTGAAGGATGGGTCATCAAGGTCACTTGTCCCTGCGAGAGATAACTTGGGTTACGACCGTTGTTTTCTGTTGGTCTGCTTTTTCCTCTGTTTCTGTTATTTGCCATCATTATATACAGAAAAATGAACCAAGCCCGCTCTTCTTCTGTTGAGCAACACTGTTAAACAGATCCGTGTTCTGTTCCCGTTGCAAAATTATTAATAAAATAATTATATTCAAAATCACTGTTATTCTGTTTAACATTCTCTGGCGCATCTGTTGTGTAGTACGCACTGTTCTCAGGTGGCCCGGTGGCCTGGTGGCTAAAGCTCCCGCTTCACACACGGAGGGCCCGGGTTCGATTCCCGGCGGGTGGAAACATTTCGACACGTTTCCTTACACCTGTTGTCCTGTTCACCTAACAGCAAATAGGTACCTGGGTGTTAGTAGTATCCTGGGGGACAAGATTGAAGGACCTCAATGAAAAGACAGTCCTCGATGACGTGATGACTTTCTTGGGTTACGCTGGGTGGCTAACCCTCCGGGGTTAAAAATCCGAACGAAATCTTATCTTATCTTACCGTTGCACTTCTGTTGCGTTGCCTGTTGTTCGGCATTTGAGTTAGTGTTGCATTATTGTATGTTAATGTTAAGCCACTGTAATCTCTCTTTTGTAATTGCACTTCCGCCTGAATGTTGCATTACCAGTACCACACCATCACTACCAGTACCACACCATCACTACCAGTACCACACCATCACTACCAGTACCACACCATCACTACCAGTACCACAACATCACTACCAGTACCACACCATCACTACCAGTACCACAACATCACTACCAGTACCACACCATCACTACCAGTACCACACCATCACTACCAATCACACCATCACTACCAGTACCACACCATCACTACCAGTACCACAACATCACCAGTACCACACAATCACCAGTACCACAATCACCATCACCACCAGTACCACACAATATCACTACCAGTACCACACTCACCATCACCAGTACCACACCATCATTGCCAGTACCACACTCACTATCACCACCAGCATCATGCAATCACTACCAGTACCACACTCACCATCACCAGTACCACACCATCATTACCAGTACCACACTCACTATCACCACCAGTACCACACAATATCACTACCAGTACCACACTCACCATCACCAGTACCACACCATTACCAGTACCACACTCACCATCACCACCAGTACCACACAATATCACTACCAGTACCACACTCACCATCACCAGTACTACACCATCATTACCAGTACCACACTCACTATCACCACCAGCACCACGCAATCACTACCAGTACCACACTCACCATCACCAGTACCACACCATTACCAGTACCACACTCACCATCACCACCAGTACCACACCATCACTACCAGTTCCACACCATTGCTACCAAACCATCACCAGTACCACACTCACCATCACCACCAGTACCACACCATCACTACCAATACCACACCATCACTAGTACCACACTCACCATCACCACCAGTACCACACCATCACTACCAGTACCACACCATCACCAGTACCACACCATCACCACACTCACCATCACCACCAGTACCACACCATCACTACCAGTTCCACACCATCACTACCAATACCAAACCATCACCAGTACCACACCATTACCAGTACACCACTACCAGTACCACACTCACCACCACCACCAGTACCACACCATCACTTCCAGTACCACACTCACCACCACCAGTACCACACCATCACTACCAGTACCACACTCACCATCGCCACCAGTACCACACCATCACTACCAGTACCACACTCACCATCGCCACCAGTACCACACCATCACTACCAGTACCACACTCACCAGTACCACACCATCACTACCAGTACCACACCACCAGTACCACACTCACCATCACCACCAGTACCACACAATATCACTACCAGTACCACACTCACCATCACCAGTACCACACCATCACTACCAGTACCACACCACCAGTACCACACTCACCATCACCAGTACCACACCATCACTACCAGTACCACACCACCACCAGTACCACACCATCATTACCAGTACCACACTCACCACCAGTACCACACCATCACTACCAGTACCACACCACCACCAGTACCACACTCACCATCACCACCAGTACCCCACCATCATTACCAGTACCACACTCACCATCACCAGTACCACACCATCACTACCAGTACCACACCACCAGCACCACACTCACCATCACCAGTACCACACCATCACTACCAGTACCACACCACCAGCACCACACTCACCATCACCAGTACCACACCATCACTACCAGTACCACACCACCACCAGTACCACACTCACCATCACTACCAGTACCACACCACCAGCACCACACTCACCATCACCAGTACCACACCATCACTACCAGTACCACACCACCACCAGTACCACACTCACCATCACTACCAGTACCACACCATCACTACCAGTACCACACCACCACCAGTACCACACTCACCATCACCAGTACCACACCATCACCATACTCACCATCACCAGTACCACACCATCACTACCAGTACCACACCACCAGTACCACACTCACCATCACCAGTACCACACCATCACCATACTCACCATCACCAGTACCACACCATCACTACCAGTACCACACCACCAGTACCACACTCACCATCACCAGTACCACACCATCACCATACTCACCATCACCAGTACCACACCATCACTACCAGTACCACACCACCAGTACCACACTCACCATCACCAGTACCACACCATCACCATACTCACCATCACCAGTACCACACCATCACTACCAGTACCACACCACCAGTACCACACCACCACCAGTACCACACTCACCATCACCACCAGTACCACACTCACCATCACCAGTACCACACCATCACTACCAGTACCACACCACCAGCACCACACTCACCATCACCAGTACCACACCATCACTACCAGTACCACACCACCACCAGTACCACACTCACCATCACCAGTACCACACCATCACTACCAGTACCACACCACCAGCACCACACTCACCATCACCAGTACCACACCATCACTACCAGTACCACACCACCACCAGTACCACACTCACCATCACCAGTACCACACCATCACTACCAGTACCACACCACCAGCACCACACTCACCATCACCAGTACCACACCATCACTACCAGTACCACACCACCACCAGTACCACACTCACCATCACCAGTACCACACCATCACTACCAGTACCACACCACCACCAGTACCACACTCACCATCACCAGTACCACACCACCACCAGTACCACACTCACCATCACCAGTACCACACCATCACTACCAGTACCACACCACCACCAGTACCACACTCACCATCACCAGTACCACACTCACCACCAGTACCACACTCACCATCACCAGTACCACACCACCACCAGTACCACACTCACCATCACCAGTACCACACATCACACCAGTACCACACCACCAGTACCACACTCACCATCACCAGTACCACACCACCACCAGTACCACACTCACCATCACCAGTACCACACCATCACTACCAGTACCACACCACCACCAGTACCACACTCACCATCACCAGTACCACACCATCACTACCAGTACCACACCACCACCAGTACCACACTCACCATCACCAGTACCACACCATCACTACCAGTACCACACCACCACCAGTACCACACTCACCATCACCAGTACCACACCATCACTACCAGTACCACACCACCACCAGTACCACACTCACCATCACCAGTACCACACCATCACTACCAGTACCACACCACCACCAGTACCACACTCACCATCACCACCAGTACCCCACCATCATTACCAGTACCACACTCACCATCACCAGTACCACACCATCACTACCAGTACCACACCACCACCAGTACCACACTCACCATCACCAGTACCACACCATCACTACCAGTACCACACCACCACCAGTACCACACTCACCATCACCAGTACCACACCATCACCAGTACCATACTCACCATCACCAGTACCACACCACCACCAGTACCACACTCACCATCACCAGTACCACACCATCACTACCAGTACCACACCACCACCAGCACCACACTCACCATCACTACCAGTACCACACCACCACCAGTACCACACTCACCATCACCAGTACCACACCATCACTACCAGTACCACACCACCACCAGTACCACACTCACCATCACCAGTACCACACCATCACCATACTCACCATCACCAGTACCACACCATCACCATACTCACCATCACCGAGCTGTATTATACCGGTGTAAACATCATTCTTCCACATTATTATTATTCCTCCACTTCTCCCCTCCCTCTCCTGCTCCTGTTTCCTCACCTCCTTTCTTACCTCCTCCTATCCCACTTTCCATCCCTTTCTACTGCACTGTTTTCTTCCTCTTTCTGCTTCAGCTCTCTCTCTCTCTCTCTCTCTCTCTCTCTCTCTCTCTCTCTCTCTCTCTCTCTCTCTCTCTCTCTCTCTCTCTCTCTCTCTCTCTCTCTCTCTCTCATCTTCCCATCCACGCCCTTATTCTTCATACCATTCCCTTTTTTTCTCCTTCCACATCTTCCTGAAGGTCAGTAAGTCAACCATCGCTTAGCCACCAAGCACACACACACTCATATATATATATATATAATGTGTGTATATATATATATATATATATATATATATATATATATATATATATATGTAATGTGTGTGTGTGTATATATATATATATATATATATGTAATGTGTGTGTGTGTATATATATATATATATATATATACACACACATTACATATATATAATGTAATGTGTGTGTATATATATATATATATATATATATATATATATATATATATATATATATATTATATATATATAATGTATATCATATATGGTGGAGCTAAGGACACATACTGCCTGACTCTTACTGTGGTGGAGTTGACGACACATTGCCTGGCTCTCTCACTGTGGTTGAATGAGCTCACCACATTCTGGGACACTCTCATCACCACTTGAAGTGGGTGCCATTTAATCACTTCATTATCCTTGACGGGGCCAGCAGCAGCCTCACACAACCACGTAAACAATAGAGGGACGTCACAATAACTTTTCTCATCTATACACACACACACACACACCCACACACCCACACACACCCAAACATCCATACACACACACACACACACACACACACACACACACACGGCACTACAAAACAATGTTAACTACACAGACACGAACATACACGGCAAACTACAAGACGTTCTTAACTTTTTCCAAAGAACATTCACAGACACTAGAAATTACATGATCTAAACTCTCAATAATAACACAAAGGCTTTTACACATGGTAAACAAACAAGTTTCTCAACAATACTCGAAGATGTACACTCACAAAAAAAACTTAAAACTAAACAGGCTACTGGAAGGGTAAATAAAAAGTTAGCAGAGCTTAACATTCATTAAATAACGAGCACCAAGGAAAGACGATAATAACCCGAGTCAAAAACAATTCTCAGAATCGGTTGTTAAAGACCCAGGAAGTGGACATGAGGTGGCCATTATCAGCATGACATACACGACATTCCTCCCAACATTAGAACAGCCTCAAAGAAAACTAAGATAAGACCTACCATATACTATTCACCCTAAATGCAAGACTGACCCCTGAGTATTCAGCAGCAGTGTTGGCATCGAAGCTGATAGCAGCACTAAGACTGATCGAACATGATCACAAGAATTTTCTTACAGCTGCTGGGGCTGTCACCTAGCAATAAGTCCCTGGGTGTTAGTCGATTGCTGTAGGTGGCATCCCAGGAGGTGGTAGTACATCTAGGATAGTGCTGGGAGTAAACATGAGCTGAGGTACGGTAGTACCTCTTAGACTGTAAAACTGATCCGTGTAAATGAATGATATTCAGCATGGCATGAAAAAGAGCATGGGCATAAACAAGAGCATGAAAAAGAGCATGGGCATAAACAAGAGCATGAACAAGAGCATGGGCATAAACAAGAGCATGGGCATAAACGAGAGCAAGGGAAGAAAGAGCAACCCATTCCATTAACTCCCAAGAGCTTCTGTGAGGATTTCTCACATACGGTTTGCAGAAAATTTCTGAGTTGGAATAGATTAGCTTAGTTTAGGTTGCTCTCCATCCGCAAAAAAAAATAGTAACGTAACCACAACAGAAAAAATATAAATACGAGAAAACGGGCAGCCACAGTAACTATGTTAGATTTTTCACTGTTTAAGTAGCCTTCATCACTTTCCCAATTGACTGTCTTTACAAGAGTGAAATGATGACCGATTGAAAGGACGGATTGTCAGGAGGAAAGGACTGCCTACATTCCAATGAACGGCTCTTTATCTAAGGCATTGGAGAGAGACCTTCTCGTCCATCCCAGGATCAACCCTGATTACTTCATATTCATCAGGCGCTGTATGATCCCTGCGCGTTTAGAGCTTCATCGTGGATAATTTATTAACAGACTGAACATCTCGCTAAGTCATCAAGACGTCAGTAACAACAGTGCAATGAACTAGATATGAATACGGCAGACATCCCTACACGGGGTCAAAAGGAAGAGCCATACACGGGGCCATAACTGAGAGAGAGAGAGAGAGAGAGAGAGAGAGAGAGAGAGAGAGAGAGAAAGAAAAATACAGACAGACGAAGATCGAGACAGTGGGGGAATGGGGAGAAATGAGTTGGCACACGCACCTCATTTACAAACCCATTGATATAATCTGGCACGCGCCATGCACCCATCACCAACACTCTGATAGGAAACCATTAAGAATGTATCACACCTCCCCATTACTTTTCCATTTCGGGACTCCGCCCCATATATGAGAAATGACCTCGTTTAGCTCTGCAGAAACGAGTAATTCTAGCACACGGTAACAAGCTATATATCACTGTAAAACATCGTCTGAGGATGACACGACCTTTATTTTTTTCTTGAAGGAGGGGAAGGGGAGGGTGAGGGAGAAGGATGTTGTTTAGGGTCAGAGATGATAGTGAGGGGGGAGAAGGGGCAATGTTTATTGGGGGGTGAGGGAGAAGGATGTTGTTTAGGGTCAGAGATGATAGTGAGGGGGGAGAAGGGGCAATGTTTATTGGGGGGTGAGGGAGAAGGATGTTTAGGGTCAGAGCAATGTTTATTATATGTTGTTTAGGGTCAGAGATGATAGTGAGGGGGGGAGAAGGGGCAATGTTTATTGGGGGGTGAGGGAGGAGGATGTTGTTTAGGGTCAGAGATGATAGTGAGGGGGGGAGAAGGGGCAATGTTTATTGTATAAATAATTAATAAATAATAGATAATGTAACCTTTGTAATCCACCATACCTATAATCTATATAATTAATCTACCGTATCTGGAATCTACTTTATCTACGCACATTTAATTCTACGATTTAATGGATAACTAAAGTATAATGAACACTTGTTAATCTTCACCAATAACCCACATGAAGACAAACTCAGAAGATTAATTGGTTTGTATATTTCGATCCCCTTCTAAGGCCTGACGAGGATCCCAGAAGGGGATCGAAATATACAGCTCGATTAATCTTTCGAGTTTGTCTCCTTGTAGGTTATTACTGAGCTACGATTTAATACTGAATCTAGATAATGATCCATTTGTCATTTTCTAGAGTAATGTAATGGGTAGTCGTTGCGTTACTAACAGTAGCAACAGACCATTCCACGGTTGGGGATAGAACCCGCGGTCAGTCATAAAACTCCAGACCGACGCGCTAGCCACTGGACCAGCTGGCTACAGTAAGATTCACCCAACTAGGTATATTTATACACCATAGGAAGCTTAGCATAAACACCACTGTAACCACAAATGCAAGTTTTTACAGACGAATCTTCCGCCAGCGTGGCCGTGAACTCTAGCTCAAGTCCCCTCAAAGTCGCCATCATGACTCACCAAATAGAATGACACGATTGCAAACAATACTACGGAGTAGTAACAGTAGTAGTAACAGTAGTAATATCAGTAGTGGTAGTAGTAGTAGTAGTAGTAGTAATAGTGGTGGTGGTGATTAAATTTGATTATTCCTACATCTATTAACGTAGAAAATGGACCTTCAACACCATACGTTCTCATCTACTTGCACTCGCCTATTTGTGGGTGCAGGGGTCGATTCACTGCTCCTGGGCGCGCCTCTTCGCTGGTCGCTGCTACTTCCACTTTCTCCCGTATGCAGGTATCAGCGTATATATACTCTAAGTGTATATACACATGGTGTATGCGTTTATATTAAAAGTATATTCACCGAGA
The DNA here is from genome assembly GCF_038502225.1 of Cherax quadricarinatus. Taxonomy (NCBI): domain Eukaryota; kingdom Metazoa; phylum Arthropoda; class Malacostraca; order Decapoda; family Parastacidae; genus Cherax; species Cherax quadricarinatus. The sequence continues at coordinate 24,258,469 of NC_091317.1, forward strand.
GGTATGCTCCTCCCAGTATAGACGGATACTCAAGGGATACTCAGGGGATACAGGGGATAGTCACACCTCAATAGCAGTAATAACGTGTGTTGTTTAAGTCAATACGAATAATTATGTATTCTTTTAGCGTGAATTATTATAATCAATACTAAGCGCTAAACCCAAAAGGGTTTTTAGCGTGAAGTAGTCTAAGAATGACTGAAGAGCTGTGTATACCACAAGCTCTACTGACATCTGTCAGACTTGTACACGCTCTGTCAGAATTAGTTTGTATTATTATTGGAGAGCAGCGCTCTATGATCCTTGTGGGTTTAGTGCTTAGTATTAATTATAATGGTTAATATTATTAGAGTGAGAGTGAGAGAGAGAGTGTGCATGTGTGTGTGTATGTGTGTGTGTGTGTGTGTGTGTGTGTGTGTGTGTGTGTGTGTGTGTGTGTGTGTGTGTGTGTGTGTGTAAGGGAGAAAATTTGAATCTTAACTAGCCTCGTTGACTCACCAGTTGTCACACCCACGCTAGCATCTATACGAGTTAGTACACACCTAATCGCTTCCCCTCATTTCCCCATCCCTCCCCCCAGCGACTTTCTCCTCCTTTTCTCCTCCTCCCCACCTCTTTCTATCCTTTTCCCTTTCCTCTCTCTCCCACCCCTTTCGTCTTTTTCCTCGTCCTTACCCCCTCCCATACTTTCCCTTTCTCCATTCCTTCTCCTCCTTTCCCCCCCCCTTCCTTTTCATTGTCCCCTTATTTCCCCTCTCCCTCTTCATTTTTCCCCTTCATTCCCCCCTTCCTATTTTCCTCTTCCTACTTTGCGTCCCTATTTCCCCTCTTTTCCCCACCCACTCTCTCTTTCTCTCTCTCTCTCTCTCTCTCTCTCTCTCTCTCTCTCTCTCCTCTTCTCTTTTTTGAACCCTCATCAGCCGAGGTCAGCTAAGAGAAAGACCTGGGAGTGGCCATTAAAAGCGACCTCAGGCACACGAACCGACTAGCCACCATAAAACTAGCTAATAGTATACAAGTTTCTGGTGCTAGAGTCAACCCCCTACAACCATCTCTATCAGGCACTAGTCACACCGCACCCTAAGCACCTTCGCAGAGAGGGAGGCAGTGATTTCATGCACTGGCCAGGGAGTGAAGAGCTATATGCGAGTGTGGGGGAGGTGCTCGAGGGTCTGAGTAGAATGAAAGGGAGTAAAACAGCTGGAATTGATGGCATCAATTCCAGCTGTTTTAAGCACGTATGAGCCATTTACCAGATGGGAAATGGGAGGTAATTAAGTTTAATTTTAGGGAGTGAGATGTATCTCAATTTCCTTACATCTGCGTGTTGCAGTTATTAAGTGGATTGAAAAAAGAAGCCAGCAAACGCTAGGGCATATTAGGAATATCAGAAAAGCGTTTTTGTCTTGGGACTCTGATCACTTCTAACTTACTAAGGTCAAGATGTGATTAATCTCCCAGGACAAACATTTTATTAATACAAATGTCCAAGTATTTACTCACTTGGTTTGTAAACCATCTTTCAGTATCGGAGGCCAAGGTTTATACCGTGGAGTGCAGAGGTAATCGGCCCCGCGACTCGATCCCAAACCACGACTAATAGGGAAATATAGTAACATTCAGGAAACTAAAAAAAGGATGCCAAGTTTTTATTTACTTTTATCTTCTACTTATAACTTACACACTACATAAACTTAAGCTTGCTAAGTTTAGTTGACCTCGTAGGATCGTGTCTCCAGCACTCCTTGTGTTGCATGATGCACACGGACGGAGGATCGTGTCTCCAGCACTCCTTGTGTTGCATGATGCACATGGACGGAGGATCATGTCTCCAGCACTCCTTGTGTTGCATGATGCACACGGACGGAGGATCATGTCTCCAGCACTCCTTGTGTTGCATGATGCACACGGACGGCCGAAGAGATGAAGGAAGTCAAATTAGGACAAGAAGGGAAAGGAGGGTGAAAAGGGGTAAGGTGAAGTTGTAGGAAAAAGAGCTGAATTGGAAGAGATAGATATGGAAGAATCGAGAAAGGGGCGGAGAAGAAGGGTGGAGGAAAAGGGAGAAGAGAAGGATGATGGATAGAGACGAGAAAAAAAAAGGTAGGGAAGGAGAAAGAAAAGAAGAAGGGTGGAGATAGGTGATGGGTGAAAAAAAGAGAAAGGTGGAGAAGAATACTGGAGGAAGAAACAATAAGAACAGAGTAAAGCAGATGACTGCAGGGGACGTTGAGAGTAAAGACATTCTTGTTAATTGATGTAAAGTGTGTTGGTCGCCCTTCTGTTGACCCTTACACACACACACACACACACACACACACACACACACACACACACACACACACACACACACACACAATCTTGGGGTGAGCATCATAGCGAACACATCTAAGACGCACATCAACCAAACAACTGCTGCAGCATATGGGCGCCTGGCAAACCTGAGAACAGGAATCACTCACGACACTACACAATGTACCTCAGGCCCACATTGGAGTATTCAGTGACAATGTGGAACCCACACCTGGTCAAACACGTCAAGGAAGAATACAACAGTCTGTACCTGATGTGTAAACGATTTACCAGAGGCAGGATATTCTAATTTATCGTTTTTTTTTTGTTTATTACACGAAAATAATTATCAGTAGAATTTGAAGTGAGAAGGATAGTCTACAGATAGACTTTATGAGGTTATAAGAATAGTCATACAATTAGTTATAGAATTTAACTCCAACTAGGAAAAGGTCATGAAAACTGGACACTGGATAAAAAAGAAAGGGAAAGAAAGGCAGGACGAGGAATGAGGATGAGGAGGAAAGAGGCAGAAGAGAAGGCAAATAACAAAACAGTCCTAAGATCTAAGGAGGAGAAATTTAATGAAAGGCACGGAAGGGCAATATGAATTGTTCTGTACCTCGGCACTACCCCTGGCACTACCCCTGGCACTACCCCTGGCACTACCCCTGGCACTACCCCTGGCACCATCATGAGAGCAAACATTACGAATGGCAGGTATAGCATCACCACCACCACCACAGCAGTCAGCAACAGTAAAGACATCACCACCACCACCATAATATCACCACCACATCAAATATAATCATCACAATCATCCTCATCACCACAACAGTAAAAGCAACAGGAAGGTAAGACACGGTATGGAAGGGCAAAGGGAAGAGGGATATATAAGAGGGAAAGGAGGGGGGGGGGTGAGGGGAGGTGGATCTTTCGAGTCAACACGGGTCTCGTCATTTGGCCGCGGCGTTGACACTAAAGTTACAACCTGTGTTGCTCGCTTCACCAAGCACGGCTGATGGCTTCCCACGGCCCCAGCCACCTGGTAATGATGATGAGGCGGTGGGTGTCATTTGTTCAACGTGAGACCAGCTGTTTGTACGGGTGCTGTACCCCCTTCGTGATGGTCCTGGACCCTCGCCCACCTCCTCCCCAGGGCCACCATCCCCATGTCCTCCATCCCTGGGAGACACCTGCCGTCCCTCGATGCTAATGTGCGCAGTTGTTGATGTCTGTACATCTTAATGCCCTCCTCCGGGTGTCCTAATGCTCGCTCGCTCCTCTGGATGCTTCTTAATGCTCGCCCACATTATTTGATACTTCTTTAATTTGTACATTTACAATGAGGGGTGCATATTTTTCAGGATATATACACTTATACATGTGTCTTTTACTCGCTAACTAGAAATTCAGAAAGTTATCTATTTCTGTTTCCTCTCGGTGCCTTGTTTCTGTTTCCCTAAGTACCTATTTCTATTTTCCCCTCTGTGCCTCATTTCTATTTTCCCCTCTGCCTTATTTTTATTTTCCCCTCTGTGCCTTATTTCTAGTTTCCCCTCTGTGCCTTATTTCTAAGGTCTCGAGAGAACTGCTACTAGAAAGGCACTCAGGGGAAAGAAATTGCTCACTTCTGACTCTCAACATTTTATGGAACGAGTTCGGCTACTTCCAGCCTATAGAATACTAAATCTTAGTTTACTCTCTCTTTTTACTAATATTCGTCGTGACGATCTCACTTTTCTAAGAGAGAAAGCCAGTGAAAGGCAATTTGATGTACTTATTCCATTGCGATCTTTCACTATCTTTTCTCTCTTTTAGGATTCCTTTTCTTTCTATTTTCTTCATTTTTTGGTGAATATAATAATATGGCCAAAGAGAGAAGACACCTGAATAGAAAAGCCGGAGTGAAGGTCGTATACTAACAAATTGAAACAAAAATATCGGCTTCCGGCTTTCCTTCAAGCCAGGCGAAATTACAAAGCTGGAGAATTACAGAACATATTTACACCTCATGTAACCTCATACAAGCATTTAAATCACTGAAAGATGTTGAAATATTTCTTGTTACATAGACGAGAAAGATATGTAATAAGATATACCTGGAGGATCCTTGAGGTATCTATCGTAAATCTCCAATAGAAAACAGGGGTGTTATTACACAGAGTCAACTCAATAAGTGTGAAGGGACCAAGACTCTTCAACACTCATCGTGCATTAGGGGAGTTTCCAACCAATCGATAGGTGTCTTAAAGTGGGAACTTGATAAGCTCTTTAAGTCAGTACCGGATCAGCCTGACAGTGGTGCATATTTTGAACGGTGAGCACCAACTACCTGATCGATCAGGTCAGCAACCAGATCATGGGGTGGTCTGGAACCGGGACACGGGGGCAGTGACCATCCCCCCGGAAACACACAAACTACACGTGGGACTAATCTCTTCTAACCCTTTCTTGTTGCTCATTAAAATCTTGCTTGAAACATCAAGCTTTTTTATTATTATTATTATAATCAAAAAGAAGCGCTAAGCCACAAGGGCTATACAGCATCAAGCTTTATTAAAGCTGGCGTTGCAGAGAAACTAGGCTGGGAGAACATTTCTAAAATATAGTTTTTTTTTATTGCTTAAAGGGTCTTTGATCTTCCACATGTAAGCTTACACCAATGTTTACTCAAGCTTAAAGCTGAATGAGAATCAAACTCTTTACTCCATTTCTTCGATGCTATGTCCACTGCATTCTGACTGCCTTTTCTTCATGTCTTCGCATGTGCATTCATTAGTTTTCTTACCATGCACAAGCTGCTAAGACAAGTGTTCTTATTTCTCTCTCATTCCATGACCTACGTATCTATGATCCTCAATCTCTCGATTCTCACACTTCTTTATCTCGCACTTCATTCTTTCTTAGTTGTCGACCCACTTTCCTAAACCCTGCCTATTTTCATGCTGAACTTCCATCTTTTTAAAACTCACTTCTCATGTGAAGACTTCTATGCAATGTCTTCTCTCTATATTTATTTTGCAATATTATATCACCATCCCTTTGTCCACTGGCTGTTAAACCTGTATTTCGTCAAATAACAAAAAAAAAAGTAACGATCTGGTTTACACTGCTACTCCTCCCACTGAAGTTTCCAGTTTCCACCCTTCCCTGGCTTCTCTTTCACTCTTGAATTCATTGGTGAATGAAAGAGAGCTTCTCTTTCACTCTTTAATTCATTGGTCAAGGAAAAAGAGTTTACTTAGACTCGCTCTCTTCACGCACTGGCCTGGAGTTTTACGACTAGTTTGCCATGGGGTCTAACCCCCCCTCCCCGCCTGTACAGTGGTCTGAAAGTTTGTCTTTATGAAACAATATACTTTCTTGCCATATTAGAGACCATAGCCATCTCTCAAGCTGACTCTCTGAGACAACTATCTCTTCCTTGTGTAGCCTTCACTCAACGTAGTCCTTTAGAATCTTCTCTTAAACACTGCATTCCTAACATGCATTTTAGTCCCGCTTCCGTTTGTGTTTGCTTTTCCCAGTATGTAGCCAAGTATTCTAATATTCAGTACGCAGGTAACTTACCGTCATCTTGGCTATTTCTTCACCCCTCCTGGTCCTAGCCGTCTCCTGATTCTTTACAAGACCTGTCCTCCATGGCTTTATCTCTTCTCTCTTTTACATGCTGATTGAGAGTACCTCAATGGTCTGAATACAATGATAGTCGTTAATAGTTGATGCCACAGCACTACGATTTTTATTAAAGATGGGTATTTGTATGTACATATACAAAGTTCCGTATCTCAAAGCGTATATTCACGAAGTCTCTCGTTAGGTCAGTCAGTTAGGTCAGTCAGGTCAGGTCAGTCAGTCTCACTCACTGTCACTCTCTCTGTATATACAAGGCGAACGTATCTATCAGTGAAACACTGAGAGGTGTATTTCTACCTCTAAGATATACCTGTATTAAATTAAACTGACCTGAAAGACGTCAAAAGGGGATGCGGCCAAAGAAAACATTTAATCTTACAAGCGATAAATTCAAAGTCTGATAATGTATAACGAGCACCGGAGAGTTTAGATAACTGTGTTTCTGAAAACTTAAAAACACATTACATATAATACAGCGAGTTAAAGGCCTGAACGTATCGGTTGTTCTAATTCAATAATTTTATTTGTCTAAAACTAGCGCTCCTATTTCCTCACTCGGCTCACGCTGCGTTTGTACCTACAACGCCTAGTTCCTAGCAATTTCTGTAATGGAATCGTGCCGATATATCTCTAATCAATGACTGACATTGTATCACTGTGTTGATCTATTCCCACTCCACTGTCAATTTTCTAAAGTGTGGTCAACCTCGTCACTACCAGCTATCTATCGTACCGCCATCCATTTCCCTCGCTAACCAGTAATTCTATCGTGTAGTCAACCATCTCTCTCACTAACCGGTCATTCGTCTGCGTGTCCATCTCGCTAGACTGTCTTTCGGGCAAACTTTCCAATGACTCCATCACCGCAAACACATCTTTCAATTTCACAACTTCACGCCTCAATCCATCCATCGCACATAATTCCTGTGATATTAGGGAGGCACAATTTACGTGGGGTGTTTGGTTTGGACAGGGTTCGATTCCGCACTTTCCCTAACCGTCAAAACCTCCCTCCTTGGAAGTTCCTCTTTTCCCTGCGTGTGGAATATGCTACCTTGAGAGATGGTAATGCCATGGTAATGGTACCTCCAGCTCTGCTTGAATGAAGCCTTTAAAACCAGGACAACTACTGAACGTGGAGCAATATCCTTGACGTTCTACTGAAGTCTCCCAGCTCATAATGACATTTCATTACGGGGTGTACGAAGCCTGTACGATGTTAAGGAATATAACTGGGAAGCAATTAGAGTTTGTTACTACTATGTAACTGTTATGAGTAGCAGCACACTGCTGATTTATCAGATTTTGTTTAATAATTAAAACAAATCTTCTGGTCGGATGTTCCTCCTCCTCTGTTTTATTTTTCCACATGAAGCGTTAAACCCATGAGGATCATCCACCCTGATGTCAGATTATCTGACAGGCAAAATAACAAAAACAGTCAGAATAAAATCTGGGTAGCTTCAATGTAGACACGTTTCGCCCACCAGGCCTCATCAATCCGATACAGAAAACATTTACGGGAGACGGTGGGAGATGTGAAGAGGTACTCTGAGGAGATCATTCCCTCATCCTTGATTGGTGTTCGGTCTCTCAGCCTTGATGAAGATTCTTCAGTTCCTAATCAAAGCTGGGGTCTGATCACCTCGAAGTACTACTGCACGTTTTCCACGGTCTCCAGTGATTAAAGCAGCTTGCTGGCGAAAAGTCTCCACAATGAAGATATCCCAGTAAAGCAGAGGTTTATACTATTAACTTAATAATAGGAACAAACAGGCAAGATAACAGGCTGTTAGACAGTCAGGCAAAATAACAGGCTAGACGTTGACTCAATGAAAGTTTGTGCCTTCGACGTCTGCATTACCTATCCGGGTACTTATCCACCTGTCACATAAGGAAACGCATCCAACGTTTCTACCCATGCCGGGGATCGAACCATGGACACTTAGTGTGTGAAGCAAAAGTGTTGCTTTCCAGGCCACAGGTCACCAGGTTAGTTAGTAACCAAGGCTGACCCAATAAGGCTGTTATTAGCCTGGCTTATTTCCATGGGGGTATACTTGGAGGGTGTTATGGGGGTCAGTGCCCTTGTGGCCTGGTCCATGAGTAGACCTCATGGTGCATCAGGGCCTGATCAACTAGATTGTTAGTGCTGGCCTCATGCAAACCGACGTACGAAGCATATCCCTATGATTCTCTTCCCCCAGGATGCGACTCATCAGTCAGCAAATATTCAAGTTCTTACTTGGGTCTCTGGGAATGTGCCCAAAGCTTTCCACTTGTCCAAGTATTGAACCATGGGTCCTAAGTGTGAGAGCTGAGGCTGTCACCAATTGAGCCACGAACACCTAAATCACATAAGCACCAGTACTAAGGGGTAAACCATTTCAAAATTTTATTTATGACATTAAGCAAGCTGTCACTTTGTGTAATACCTTTGTAATGCTGCACTAGAGCTCTTGTGACTTAAGCTCTAGATTTTATTTATTCCGAGTTTATAATCTGTTATTGTGATCTGTATCTAAAATTCATATACGACAGTACAGATTTTAAATTCATATACTACAGTACAGTAGTCCTCTTGTATCTGCTGGGGATACGTTCCAAGACCTACTGTGGATACATGTAACCATGGATAGCAGCGAACCCTATATACTATAAGTAATTTTTCATTTACATATATACCTATGGTAAAGTTTAATTGGTGAATTATACACAATAAGTGGGCAAGGGGCTTGGACTTCCAGCAAGCGTGCGTGAGCGTGTTAGATAGGAGTGAATGGAGACGAATGGTACTTGGGACCTGACGATCTGTTGGAGTGTGAGCAGGGTAATATTTAGTGAAGGGATTCAGGGAAACCGGTTATTTTCATATAGTCGGACTTGAGTCCTGGAAATGGGAAGTACAATGCCTGCACTTTAAAGGAGGGGCTTGGGATATTGGCAGTTTGGAGGGATATGTGTATCTTTATATGTGTATGCTTCTAGACTGTTGTATTCTGAGCACCTCTGCAAAAACAGTGATAATGTGCGAGTGTGGTGAAAGTGTTGAATGATGATGAAAGTATTTTCTTTTTGGGGATTTTCTTTCTTTTTGGGTCACCCTGCCTCGGTGGGAGACGGCCGACTTGTTGAAAAAAAAAAAAAAAAAAAAAAGTCTAGAATTAGAAGTTTTTCACTGGGGGCAGTAAAGCAACAGCAGTGAACTACAGACCAATAGCACTAACATCCCATATCATAAAAATCTTTGAAAGGGTTCTAAGAAGCAAGATCACCACTCATCTAGAAACCCATCAGTTACACAACCCAGGGCAACATGGGTTTAGAACAGGTCGCTCCTGTCTGTCTCAACTATTGGATCACTACAAGGTCCTAAATGCACTAAAAGACGAAAAGAATGCAGATGTAATATATACAGACTTTGCAAAAGCCTTCGACAAGTGTGACCATGGCGTAATAGCGCACAAAATGCGTGCTAAAGGAATAACAGGAAAAGTCGGTCGATGGATCTATAATTTCCTCACTAACAGAACACAGAGTAGTCGTCAACAGAGTAAAGTCCGAGGCAGCTACGGTGAAAAGCTCTGTTCCACAAGGCACAGTACTCGCTCCCATCTTGTTCCTCATCCTCATATCCGACATAGACAAGGATGTCAGCCACAGCACCGTGTCTTCCTTTGCAGATGACACCCGAATCTGCATGACAGTGTCTTCCATTGCAGACACTGCAAGGCTCCAGGCGGACATCAACCAAATCTTTCAGTGGGCTGCAGTAAACAATATGAAGTTCAACGATGAGAAATTTCAATTACTCAGATATGGTAAACATGAGGAAATTAAATCTTCATCAGAGTACAAAACAAATTCTGGCCACAAAATAGAGCGAAACACCAACGTCAAAGACCTGGGAGTGATTATGTCGGAGGATCTCACCTTCAAGGACCATAACATTGTATCAATCGCATCTGCTAGAAAAATGACAGGATGGATAATGAGAACCTTCAAAACTAGGGAGGCCAAGCCCATGATGACACTCTTCAGGTCACTTGTTCTATCTAGGCTGGAATATTGCTGCACACTAACAGCACCTTTCAAGGCAGGTGAAATTGCCGACCTAGAAAATGTACAGAGAACTTTCACGGCGCGCATAACGGAGATAAAATGCCTCAATTACTGGGAGCGCTTGAGGTTCCTAAACCTGTATTCCCTGGAACGCAGGAGGGAGAGATACATGATTATATACACCTGGAAAATCCTAGAGGGACTAGTACCGAACTTGCACACGAAAATCACTCACTACGAAAGCAAAAGACTTGGCAGACGATGCACCATCCCCCCAATGAAAAGCAGGGGTGTCACTAGCATGTTAAGAGACCATACAATAAGTGTCATAATGCTTTCACTTAATATCCTTTATATTCTACTTTCATTCTACTTTCATTCTACTTTCATTCTACTTTCATTCTACTTTCATTCTACTTTCATTCTACTTTCATTCTACTTTCATTCTACTTTCTCCTCCACGTCGTCCTACCTCCCTCCCCACTCACAATGGCTCTCTCTCACACTGCCTTAAAAACAAAAAAGTGCCGAACACGCCATTTAAATCTTTTACAATTCACAAACGTAAAATTCCCCGTGTCGTAACATTTACAGCGAGTCCTAAAGATGCTATCCCACAAACCTACTTTTATTCACTCAACTCCAAGGTCGAAAATCTCTCTCCTTAAACTGCGCTAATAAACTTTATTGCCATCGAGGGCTTCTGAATTTATTGTCCCTACTTCATAGCGCTTGAGGATTTATTGCAACACTTGCAACCTTTTTTTTAACAGGGACCAGAGGGTGGCAGTTCACTGTTGTGTAGTTACGGTAGTTTAACAGGAACTAGAGGGTGGCAGTTCACTGTTGTGTAGTTACGGTAGTTTAACAGGAACTAGAGGGTGGCAGTTCACTGTTGTGTAGTTACGGTAGTTTAACAGGAACTAGAGGGTGGCAGTTCACTGTTGTGTAGTTACGGTAGTTTAACAGGGACTAGAGGGTGGCAGTTCACTGTTGTGTAGTTACGGTAGTGTAACAGGGACCAGAGGGTGGCAGTTCACTGTTGTGTAGTTACGGTAGTTTAACAGGGACCAGAGGGTGGCAGTTCACTGTTGTGTAGTTACGGTAGTTTAACAGGGACCAGAGGGTGGCAGTTCACTGTTGTGTAGTTACGGTAGTTTAACAGGAACTAGATGGTGGCAGTTCACTGTTGTGTAGTTACGGTAGTGTAACAGGGACCAGAGGGTGGCAGTTCACTGTTGTGTAGTTACGGTAGTTTAACAGGAACTAGAGGGTGGCAGTTCACTGTTGTGTAGTTACGGTAGTTTAACAGGGACCAGAGGGTGGCAGTTCACTGTTGTGTAGTTACGGTAGTGTAACAGGGACTAGAGGGTGGCAGTTCACTGTTGTGTAGTTACGGTAGTTAGGGCTCGCCCTAAGGGGTGGTTAGGTTGGGTTTATGTGCATAATTACTAGAATTGATGGGGAAGGAAGGGGAGGTGGGAGAACGAAAGGGGAGACTGAGTATGAAAGAGGGGAAAGAGGGATGGAGAGGGAAATGAGTGAAGTGAGAGAGATGTGAAGGGAAAGTATGGAAGGGAAGGAGAAGGAAGAATAGTAATTTAGAAGTACTGGAGAAGAAGAGAAGAAGGAAAAGTTAGAAAATGTTAAAGAATAAATACAGAGAAGACGTGTAGAGATGGGCAGGGACGGGAAAGAAACAGACTAAGGGAAGGGGTGAGTAATGGGATGGAAAGAAAGAACAATAGGTTAAGGCTAGTGAAGAAACGTTTAACAAAACTTAAATACATCAGTGTATCCCCTATTCTTTACGAAGGTTACACAGTGGGAACAAAAACTAGCTTTGTTTCCCCTCTTATATTCCATCACACAAGATGGGCGGCTCATACGAAGTGTTGAAAAGAAGGATGTAGATTATAATGGGGAATCGCTAAACCCGTAGGATTATAAATCGCCAGTGGAGGGTGAGGGGATGGAAGGTATTCCGGCTTAATTTAGGGAATTGTAGCACAGATCCAGTACCCTAGATCAAGAGCCCCTCACCAGCATCAAGGAACCTTCCTTGAGGGGTATCCCCAGACAGGGGATATTTATAGTGGTTTCCTGTATGTTTTTTACCCTACAAGATTTCCATGTGATAACCTGAAACGCCTCTTCTGATCGGCTTCAAACCTTCAACACAGCTGAAGGTTCCGATTGTGACTGTAGTATAGATGCCAATTTTCCTTTAAAATTTTTTTTGCGCAAGATATTTGGTTGACAATGCCTCTTTATAACGGCCTAAGTCATTACCAGAGGAAGCATTGTGTTATACGGATGACTAGTTACAAGCCTAGGCTGTGTTAGTTTGAATTTGTTAGTCAACAGAGAAAATATTTAAAATTATTGGTTACATTACAAGACGTGGGTAATGCCTCTTCTGCTCGACTTCAAACTTTCAACGTTGAATTACCATTTATTGATGGAAGGTTACGATTGGTTACGGACTGTACCTTCCGATTTGCTAATTTTAACAATACATAAAGGCATTATTGGTTAAGGCTCTTGATATGTGGACCAGAGAGCCGCCAAGAGCAACAGAATGACTGACCAGGCAACCAACAGAGAAGCCAGACCCAAGACCAGGCTGTGAGTGTAGGCAGTTTCTCGAAGCCTGTCACAAATATATCACAGGTATGGTATGTTAAACAGTAATAAATTTCCGGAAACTTAAACTTGTAACTGATGCAAATAAATTCCTAATCCCGAAATTTCTTGTGTTACGAAATAGAGGATTTTTTTCTTTTGATGCATTTCAGAGATTTTAACAAAATACTTTAAACGAAAATTGCAAGAACCGATATATTTTAAGAGCCCAAACTCCTACTTAAGCACTGTACAAGTGCAGTGAAAACTTTAGTTGTCACTGAAGGTGCTGGAGAGAGAGAGGGGTCAACTCAGCAGCAACAGCTACTGGGCCAGACCAACTCAGCAGAAGAAAGATGGCAGAAAGATTCGCATCATCTCTGGGTGTGAGCATCGTCACCGCTGGGTGTGAGCATCGTCACCACTGGGTGTGAGCATCATCACCATTGGGTGTGAGCATCATCACCATTGGGTGTCAGCATCATCACCACTGGGTGTCAGCATCATCACCACTGGGTGTGAGCATCATCACTGGGTGTGAGCATCATCACCACTGGGTGTGAGCATCATCACTGGGTGTGAGCATCATCACCACTGGGTGTGAGCATCATCACCACTGGGTGTGAGCATCATCACTGGGTGTGAACACCATCATCACTGGGTGTGAACACCATCATCACTGGGTGTGAACATCATCACTGGGAGTGAACACCATCATCACTGGGTGTGAACACCATCATCACTGGGTGTGAACACCATCATCACTGGGTGTGAACACCATCATCACTGGGTGTGAACACCATCATCACTGGGTGTGAACACCATCATCACTGGGTGTGAACACCATCATCACTGGGTGTGAACACCATCATCACTGGGTGTGAACACCATCATCACTGGGTGTGAACACCATCATCACTGGGTGTGAACACCATCACAATTCTTGTGAAACATAAAAAAACAGAGCATACCTTCGTTCCCGGGTGTTCCCGTCCCTCGAAGAGATGTAAACACACCTGCCAAGATACGTGTATGTTAATAAGTCACAACATGTGATTTACGTCATTAAAAAAAATTAGTTTACATGGACTTTACCAATTCTCCAAGACCACATAAGAATGTTTCAAATCTCACCTTTTCAGATGCGATTATCAATGTAACAGTAATAAGTAAATTTTTACAGAGCAACCATTACACACTTCAGGTTTTTCTTACCTTATCCTGGTGGAAGGTGAAGACTGGATGGTGTTCACCGGAACAGTTACTGTCGGAGATGGAGAGACGCATCACCAACACCGGTGGTGCTTAGAGGTTTCTCCTCCCGATGACTTCAAATGTAGTGAGGTGACCTTTGGATCAGTGATGTTTTTCGCCAGTCTAGTTGCTTGAGGAAATAATTTTCTTATGGGTTTGTCTTGCCTCTGCTGAGTGGTTATGCTGTTTTATTGTTAAGGTTTAGATATTGCCCAGTTTTTTGGGTGTTTGAAGGAATGGAGTTAGTACTTTAACTTTTTCTGTTTTATGTGTAATGGGAAGATTCCGCGTCCAAAAATGATTTCAGTAGTGAAGGGGATTTTAATGGTGGCATTTTCGTGATTGAAAATGGTTCTTTTATTGTGATGTCTAAAACGATAGTGGAGAAAATGAGTATTGTTTCCGGAACATTGCAATACGAGCAATTTTAGTTCATATCTGTTCAGTATCTGTAGCTGCGAGTTGCTAGTATAGTGTGATCTAGTCTTTATGCAAAGAGTATGTTACCAGTTTTTTCAGAGCATATACACACGCCCATATAGGCTGCCTCCCGACCAGCGAACCAGGTGCTAAGGGTATGACCCAACTGAGTTTAGCGTTTAGTTTTCATTTTAATAATTTGCTTCATGCCATGTTCCCACACTTCCCAGTTTTCTTTTATAGTTCAGTAGTGTTGATGCGCATGACATTTTCAATTTTTGTTAGAGATAATGGTTTTCAGAGGATCTTTTCGTACTGTATGTGGATGTGTAGTGAGTGTTGTATTACGCAATGTCTTGGCAAGGGCAACTATTTCACTGTGTATTTATTCCGCCGTGTGCGAGGTACCCATAGAACTGATGTGTCACATCCGTGGCGGTGGTGTTCGTGTTGAAGGGTGAGGCAGGGATATACAAGTTCCTTGCAAGTTTTGGGATGATACGTGAGAGTCTGGTTAGCGCTTTTGGAGTCGCTACAAATTATGTAATTGCCAACTGGCCTGATAAATCCCACACAGTTCAGCCATGAGACAGAGGGGATTGGGTGGTTTCCATCCCAGTTTGAGCTGGATACGGAGAATCCAGTCTAGATATCACAGCGGGTGTATTGTATCTGGGTGAAGGTTGAGCATTGTGGGTGTACAAGTAGAAACTATTTCTTCATTTGGTGCAGTTTTACAAATTCTGTGAAGGAGTTATTGTATCAGACGTAATACAGTTCCACGGAGAAATAAGTGGAACTGTCGCTTAATTTTCTCAAATTTGAATGATGTGAAGGTGGGAGGAGAGATTGTGCAAGTCCCCCCTTTTCTTTTTATAAAAGTCTGTGTGCGACAGGTAGATGGAGCAGTATGTGTGTTGATATGCAAGTGTGTATTCACACAATTTGTTTTTTTTTTGTGGGGGAGGCTAGGATTACGAGCGCTGTTTCTCCATGAAGGACTATTAAATGTGAGGAACTTTAGAACCAGCAAAAGTTCTCAAGGCAGTGTTTTGAATCGTAATCATTATTATTAAAATCAAAAGCGCTAAACCCACTAGTGTCATCGCGCTTGGCAGCAGTCGTCAGGCTGCCTACGAGTCGATGTAGTGTAGAAAGTGGAGATAAAAATTGTGTTTCCAGGATGTAGCAGTTCCAGTAGGGGCTTGAGTGAGTTAAGACGCGACTGAGTGTTGTGGTGGAGGTGTGTAGTGTATATCCAGGAAACTTCTAATGGGATTTTTTCTGAACATTATGGTCGACAATGAATGCATTTTTGTTTTTAGAAGTTGTGAAAGGTGAATTTAATTGTCTTGACTTCCAGACCCCCATAACCGAGTATCCAGATAGAGAGTTAAGTTCGTGATGTATTGCCGCTGACAATAAAATGGGTGTCCAGCACAACACCTGCAAGAGAACTGTAGCTTAGTAGCTATTTCTGGAAATTATTTTGATCTTATCTCACAAACACACGAAACACTTATATCTGTATATGCAAACAATCGGAAACTAAAAGATTTAGTATGCAAATAAACAGGAATATTAAAAAAACATCAATTTCACTCCCCCCACTTCAAATCCTCCCCCCCCCCTCTGTGTTGTAGTTCAGAGGGTGACGTCTGCGCACTTCCGGCAAAACAGCTATTCAATTAATTATTTGATTATTTCTTTTTCTTTGGTGATATTATGCTACCCTGATGGAGGACCGCCAGTTTACCTGGAGTTTACCTGGAGAGAGTTCCGGGGGTCAACGCCCCCGCGGCCCGGTCTGTGACCAGGCCTCCTTAGGTCAGTGTCCCAGGATGCGACCCACACCAGTCGACTAACACCCAGGTACCCATTTTACTGATGGGGAACATAGACAACAGGTGGAAACAAACACGTCCAATGTTTCTACTCTGGCTGGGAATCGAACCCAGGCCCTCGCCGTGTGAAGAGAGAGCGTTAACCACCAGGCCACCAGAGCCCCCAGTGTGGTAATAATTACAATATATACATTATAGAATAAACATTATTCTCTTTATATTACCATGTTTCACATTTATCTACAATCAGTATCGTCTGTTATTCCATTATTATTATTATAATCAAGGGGGAAGCGCTAAACCCGGAGGATTATACAGCGCCTGGGGGGGGATGTGGAAGGCATTCAGGCTTAATTCGGGGAACTGGAGCACAGATCCAATTCCCTAAACCAAGAGCCCCTCACCAACATCAAGGAACCTTCCTTGAGGGGTCTGTTATTCCAAGATGATGTATTTGGCCGCCAGGATAAGTCACTGAGTGACAGAAATTAGCGCGGTGAAAAATAAGTCGAGTGGGCCTCTGGGCCATTACAGAGGGAGGCTAATTAGTAACTGGTGACTAACTATTAAATAATTAAGCTAGATCAGTAGTAGTCTGTGGGTGGACAGACAGTAAGAGACCTGTCTCTTGCTATTCCTCCACCCACACCAGACTTGCCTCTGACTATCGCTGTCGTTCACATCTTCGAATGAATTCATTAACTGTTTTCCTAGTATACTTAGTTCACCACCCACCAGGAACCTGACCGCACACACCAGCCCACCACACCATGCACCAGGAACCTGACCGCACACACCAGCCCACCACACCATGCACCAGGAACCTGACCGCACACACCAGCCCACAACACCATGCACCAGTACCTGACTACACACACCAGCCCACAACACCATATACCAGGAACCTGGCCGCACACACCAGCCCACAACACCATGCACCAGGAACCTGACAACACACACCAGCCCACAACACCATGCACCAGTACCTGACTACACACACCAGCCCACAACACCATACACTAGGAACCTGACTACACACACCAGCCCACAACACCATACACTAGGAACCTGACTACACACACCAGCCCACAACACCATACACTAGGAACCTGACTACACACACCAGCCCACAACACCATGCACCAGTACCTGACTACACACACCAGCCCACAACACCATACACCAGGAACCTGACTACACACACCAGCCCACAACACCATGCACCAGTACCTGACTACACACACTCCAGCTCACCACACCGTGTGTCAACACTGTCACAGCTCACACTGAGTGGTTCCTGGTTCCTCCACCAGGCCTCCTCCTCCATCTCTAATTACTCTATAATTTTGCTCTACCTTGATTACAAATTAAAATTCAAGGAAAAGAATTTGAAATTTTTTAAGATGTTAACTTGTGGTGTAGACAATTTTCTTCGTCATTTCGTTGTTTAAAGAGGTTGAAGGTTCGTCCACAACACGAGGGTCGTTAAGGCTACTCTTATCACCTGTTAACAGTCAGACAAGTTTAATATCTAAAAACAGGGATTAAAAACTCTCTATGTATGTATAGTGATATACACCTGTCAATGTATATTCACTGACATACACCTCTCGATGTATATACACTCAGGCATACACCTCTCGATGTGTATTCACAGAGATATACACCTCTCGATATTTACACAGTGAAATACATCTCGCGATGTATATACACTCAGTGACATACACAATCCGATGTATATACACTCAGTGACATACACCTCTCGATATATACATCCTGTAGGGATAAAATACCCCTGCATATCCCTCCAAGGCAGGTGTTTTGATCCTGGCGAAGGAATCTGTATTCCAGGACTTGGAGCTACCTTGCCTTGGATCAAACGTGATTACCTCCTGTTCTTCAGAAGCTATATGGCCGTACAAGTTTAGAGCTTCCATGATTTCCAAACATGAAACTTATAACTGAGGAGCCATTTTTTTTTTTTGGTATCCCGGTATCCCAGAACCCAAGACTCCTGTATCGTATTGATGCCAGAGAAGTATTCCCGGTATCCCATAACTCCAGACTTCTGTATTACATTGATCTCGGAGAGGTATCCCCTGATCCCATAATCTTAGACTCGTGTATTACATTGATCCGAGAGAGGTATCCCAGGTATTCCATAACCCCAGATTCCTGAATGCCAATGCGCGCAAGAGGATGTGCAGCTGCACCTCGGCTCTCTAAAGAGACCCAAGAGCTATAGTTCATCCCCATTCCCGCTCCTCTCGTTCCCTTATCCCCTTTTCCCCTACCTCACTTTCTTTATCCTTACCCTGTCCCCCCTCCCCACCCCCTCTCCTCTATCCCCTCCCCTTCCCCTATCTTCTCTCCACCTTTCTTCTGCCCTTTTCCCCATTTCTCTCCTCAAACTCCTCTCCCATAAACGCCACACTCTTATCCCTACTCAAAAATTTCTTCCCCATCTCAATTCCCCAACCTCCACCATAACTACGACCTCTGGCAGCAGCATCACCTGGTCGTGGACCGGGCCGCGGAGGCGTTGAGACGACCCCCTAACACCATCCAGGTATACTCCAGATATGCAATCCTGCCACTGTCAATACCACCTCGACAACCAACGACATCACTACCACTGACACCACAACCCTCGCCTCAGTCATCACTGCTAGTACCACCGCCACCCTACTAATACCATCACAACCATTACTACCACCACTAACACTTCCAATGCCCTCACTAGCGCTCTCGCTGCCGCCGCTGCCACCACTACCCCCCCCCCCCGCCGCCGCCGCCGCCACCACCACCACCACCGCCGCCATCACCATCATCACCCCTACCGTTGCCGCCACCATCACCACCACCACCGCTGCCACCACCGCCACCGCCGCCACCATCACCACCACCGCTGCCATCACCACCATCACCACCACCACCGCCGCCACCATCACCACCACCGCCGCCATCACCACCACCATCACCACCACCGCCGCCACTATAACGTTTCCTTCAAACGTTAACTCAGCGATACGCTTAATACGAACCACACACTCATTTTAAGCGGTCGTTCATATGCAATTTGTATCAAATAAATTCCCTCCCTCCCTCTGAGTGTGACGCTGATGTCTCTTGTGTGACGAGGTGAGTCAGTGGCCTCGAACCCCTAAAATTGAGTCGAAATTATTCCCTTTTTTGTGGGAATTCTTGCTTAACACTTTATACCCCCTTTGAGGAGGACACTGACAACAGTACCTTTACCCCTTAGTAGGAGACACTAGCAGCAGCAACTCCCGCACCCCTTAGTGGGGAGGAATGAGAAGCTAGCAGCAACCCATTGCCTCTTAATAGGGTAGAAAATCCTTTGCCCCTTAGCCTGGGTCCATGGTAATGACATCCTTAACCCATTACTTCAATGGATATTAAAAACAACCCCTTTACCCCTTAGTCTGTGACACAAGCAGCAACTCCTTCATCTCTTAGTAAAAAAAATCACTGGCTAGTAAACCCTTCTTGAAGGGACCCGAAGGGACCTGATGGGACCTCGAAACCAAGTAAAAGTTCTTATGGAAGTAAACAGAAACATATCATAGGGTCCATTATATATATATATATATATATATATATATATATATATATATATATATATATATATATATATATATATATATGTGTGTGTGTGTGTGTGTGTGAATTACTTAGGCAAGAGGCCAAGAATATATTTCTCGCAGCCTAACTGTTAGTCAAGTATATATCATAAATTATACTCACTTTCCAAAGTGCTTTACATTAATAGACGTTTTACCATATAAGAAACCTGCGCATCGTGTGTGTCTTACTGAATAATAATAATTATAAAACTACTAATAATAACAATCAATATTGTTGTTGTTACTGTTTTTATTGTTAGTGCTTTCAAAGTTTTTACTGTTTTATTATTATTACTATTGTTATTATTATTATTATAATTATTATTAAGAGAACACCTACAGGACTATATCTGATCTTGTTACCGCCTCAAGTAACAATAAGTTCGCTTGTGACAAGGAACTAAATCAATTTCCAAGTCGCAATAGTGAAATTAGAAGCTTCAGTGGGTGTAGAGCCAAGTATGATAGCCGGGACGCAGATAAGACCATGTTCGGAGGTAACCTGTAAGCAGACTGAAGGAGGGCGTAGCAGTAGCCAGGCTTAGGCTTGGTTACAAGTACTTCTGGCAGTTTGGTAGACACACACACGGTGATCAAACTAGACTTAACGTATGTGGTCAGCCTTATGTGCTTAAGTGTTCATTTACTGACGAACATAGAGTATAACCATCTATATATCTAAGTGTGAGTGTGGGGAGAGAGAGAGAGAGAGAGAGAGAGAGAGAGAGAGAGATGGCAGGTAAGATAGAGACTTTACGACACCCCCACCACCACTGGCATGAGTGACACTGCCCCTCATTTGAATACACCAGTCGTGCTCCAAAAAATGATGCCAGGTCCAGATTGAACTGTAGGTCATCAAATGACAGGGGGGAGGGAGAGAGAGAGAGAGAGAGAGAGAGAGAGAGAGAGAGAGAGAGAGAGAGGAGGAAGGGAAATACCTGGTATATGTGCACTGACAACGTGTAAATATGACATACGTGTTACAGAACATTTTATCAGGAAACATTTCGCTCCCAGGGAACTATATCAGTCCAGTAGAGAGTAAGAGACGTTAAACAAGCAAAACGTCAGCTCAGAGTGGCTACTCGGGTTCCAAATTGATCGACAACAAGAGAATCATTAAGACTGCTCAATACCTGGTCACCAGCAGTCATAATTAATTTAATTCTTAATATACTGATCAAACCTTTAGCGTATATATACCGAGAGACTTGCACCTCAGCGTGTATATATCCCGGTAGCAACAAGTTGGCCAGAAGTATGTCTGACATGCTACAAATCCCGGGTTTCTGGACACCGGTGTTGGGAGCGGCGACCACTGGCCAGGCAACACTGTCTGTTCAGCAGGTCTGTCTCCATTATGAGTCTCTTCCCCTTTTCATCAGGGCTCTCCCTTCTTCGTCAGGGCTCTCCCTTCTTCGTCAGGGCTCTCCCCTCTTCGTCAGGGCTCTCCCCTCTTCGTCACGGCCCTCCCTTCTTTGTCCTGGCTCTCTCCTCTTTGTCAGGGCTCTCTCTTCTTCGTGAGGGCTCTCCCCTCTTCGTGAGGGCTCTCCCTTCTTCGTCAGGGCTCTTCCCTCTTCGTCAGGGCTCTCCCTTCTTCGTCAGGGCTCTCCCTTCTTCGTCAGGGCTCTCCCCTCTTCGTCAGGGCTCTCCCCTCTTCGTCAGGGCTCTCCCCTCTTCGTCAGGGCTCTCCCCTCTTCGTCAGGGCTCTCCCCTCTTCGTCAGGGCTCTCCCCTCTTCGTCAGGGCTCTCCCCTCTTCGTCAGGGCCCTCCCCTCTTCTCCAGAAGGGTGGAGAAAAGGGGGGATGGGATAGAGGAAAATTGTTCGAGGAAATGGGGGTAGGGAGAATTAGAAAAGGGGGCGGCGTAAGGGGGTGGTGTAAGCGGGTGGGAGAACACTGGCGGGGAGAACACTGGCGGGGAGAACACTGGCGGGGAGAACACTGGCGGGGAGAAGGGGAGAGGACGGCAGTGGTCGCTGTTGTGGTGACGAATTGAATGTTATCTTTTTTGTTAACATTGTAATAGCTTCCCTTGTCCGTGAAGGACGCGGTTGTTAACGTATTTTGCGAGGGATGGTAAGTAATGAGTGGTGGTGGTATTGTGAGAGTGGTGGTGGTATTGTGGGAGTGGTGGTGGTATTGTGGGAGTGGTGGTGGTATTGTGGGAGTGGTGGTGGTATTGTGGGAGTGGTGGTGGTGGTATTGTGGGAGTGGTGGTGGTGGTATTGTGGGAGTGGTGGTGGTGGTATTGTGGGAGTGGTGGTGGTGGTATTGTGGGAGTGGTGGTGGTGGTATTGTGGGAGTGGTGGTGGTGGTATTGTGGGAGTGGTGGTGGTGGTATTGTGGGAGTGGTGGTGGTGGTATTGTGGGAGTGGTGGTGGTGGTATTGTGGGAGTGGTGGTGGTGGTATTGTGGGAGTGGTGGTGGTGGTATTGTGGGAGTGGTGGTGGTGGTATTGTGGGAGTGGTGGTGGTGGTATTGTGGGAGTGGTGGTATTGTGGGAGTGGTGGTGGTGGTATTGTGGGAGTGGTGGTGGTGGTATTGTGGGAGTGGTGGTGGTATTGTGGGAGTGGTGGTGGTGGTATTGTGGGAGTGGTGGTGGTGGTATTGTGGGAGTGGTGGTATTGTGGGAGTGGTGGTGGTGGTATTGTGGGAGTGGTGGTGGTGGTACTGTGGGAGTGGTGGTGGTGGTATTGTGGGAGTGGTGGTATTGTGGGAGTGGTGGTGGTGGTATTGTGGGAGTGGTGGTGGTGGTACTGTGGGAGTGGTGGTGGTATTGTGGGAGTGGTGGTGGTGGTATTGTGGGAGTGGTGGTGGTGGTATTGTGGGAGTGGTGGTGGTGGTATTGTGGGAGTGGTGGTATTGTGGGAGTGGTGGTGGTGGTATTGTGGGAGTGGTGGTGGTGGTATTGTGGGAGTGGTGGTGGTGGTATTGTGGGAGTGGTGGTATTGTGGGAGTGGTGGTGGTGGTATTGTGGGAGTGGTGGTGGTGGTATTGTGGGAGTGGTGGTATTGTGGGAGTGGTGGTGGTGGTATTGTGGGAGTGGTGGTGGTGGTATTGTGGGAGTGGTGGTGGTGGTATTGTGGGAGTGGTGGTGGTGGTATTGTGGGAGTGGTGGTGGTGGTGGTGGTATTGTGGGAGTGGTGGTGGTGGTGGTGGTATTGTGGGAGTGGTGGTGGTGGTATTGTGGGAGTGGTGGTGGTATTGTGGGAGTGGTGGTGGTGGTATTGTGGGAGTGGTGGTGGTATTGTGGGAGTGGTGGTGGTGGTATTGTGGGAGTGGTGGTGGTATTGTGGGAGTGGTGGTGGTGGTATTGTGGGAGTGGTGGTGGTATTGTGGGAGTGGTGGTGGTGGTGGTATTGTGGGAGTGGTGGTGGTGGTATTGTGGGAGTGGTGGTGGTGGTATTGTGGGAGTGGTGGTATTGTGGGAGTGGTGGTGGTGGTATTGTGGGAGTGGTGGTGGTGGTGGTGGTATTGTGGGAGTGGTGGTGGTGGTATTGTGGGAGTGGTGGTGGTATTGTGGGAGTGGTGGTGGTGGTATTGTGGGAGTGGTGGTGGTATTGTGGGAGTGGTGGTGGTGGTATTGTGGGAGTGGTGGTGGTATTGTGGGTGGTGGTGGTGGTATTGTGGGTGTTGGTGGTGGTATTGTGGGTGTTGGTGGTGGTATTGTGGGTGTTGGTGGCATTGTGGGTGGTGGTGGTGGTATTGTGGGAGTGGTGGTGGTGGTGGTGGTATTGTGGGAGTGGTGGTGGTGGTATTGTGGGAGTGGTGGTGGTATTGTGGGAGTGGTGGTGGTGGTGGTATTGTTGGGGTGGTGGTGGTGCTGGTGGTGGCGGTATTGTGACGTGATGACAGAAATGGAGAATTTGTGGGAGTGGTGGTATTGCTTGGGTGGTGGTCTTGGTATTGCTGGGGTGGTGGTCTTGGTATTGCTTGGGTGGTGGTCTTGGTATTGCTTGGGTGGTGGTCTTGGTATTGCTGGGGTGGTGGTCTTGGTATTGCTTGGGTGGTGGTCTTGGTATTGCTTGGGTGGTGGTCTTGGTATTGCTGGGGTGGTGGTCTTGGTATTGCTTGGGTGGTGGTCTTGGTATTGCTTGGGTGGTGGTCTTGGTATTGCTTGGGTGGTGGTCTTGGTATTGCTTGGGTGGTGGTCTTGGTATTGCTGGGGTGGTGGTCTTGGTATTGCTGGGGTGGTGGTCTTGGTATTGCTGGGGTGGTGGTCTTGGTATTGCTGGGGTGGTGGTCTTGGTATTGCTGGGGTGGTGGTCTTGGTATTGCTTGGGTGGTGGTCTTGGTATTGCTTGGGTGGTGGTCTTGGTATTGCTGGGGTGGTGGTCTTGGTATTGCTGGGGTGGTGGTCTTGGTATTGCTGGGGTGGTGGTCTTGGTATTGCTGGGGTGGTGGTCTTGGTATTGCTGGGGTGGTGGTCTTGGTATTGCTGGGGTGGTGGTCTTGGTATTGCTGGGGTGGTGGTCTTGGTATTGCTGGGGTGGTGGTCTTGGTATTGCTGGGGTGGTGGTCTTGGTATTGCTGGGGTGGTGGTCTTGGTATTGCTGGGGTGGTGGTCTTGGTATTGCTTGGGTGGTGGTCTTGGTATTGCTTGGGTGGTGGTCTTGGTATTGCTGGGGTGGTGGTCTTGGTATTGCTGGGGTGGTGGTCTTGGTATTGCTTGGGTGGTGGTCTTGGTATTGCTGGGGAGGTGGTCTTGGTATTGCTTGGGTGGTGGTCTTGGTATTGCTGGGGTGGTGGTCTTGGTATTGCTTGGGTGGTGGTCTTGGTATTGCTGGGGTGGTGGTCTTGGTATTGCTGGGGTGGTGGTCTTGGTATTGCTGGGGTGGTGGTCTTGGTATTGCTGGGGTGGTGGTCTTGGTATTGCTTGGGTGGTGGTCTTGGTATTGCTGGGGTGGTGGTCTTGGTATTGCTGGGGTGGTGGTCTTGGTATTGCTGGGGTGGTGGTCTTGGTATTACTTAGGTGGTGGGTATGATATTGTAAGAATGGCGGTGGTGAATACATTGAGGTGATGGTGGTGATGGCGGCAGTAGTACCGAAGTGATGGTGGTGGTAATGTGGGGGTAGTGATTAATGTATTACTGAGGTGGTGTTGGTAGTTGTGTGGTTAGAATGATAATGGTGGTATTATTGGTAAGATGATGTAATGTTGGAATTGTTGGGGGAGATGATGGTGGTGGTATTGTTGGATGTACTTGTGGTGGATTTGTGGTGGCGATGGTGATAGTGATGATGGTGATGGAGGGATGGGAATTGGTCTGAGCTGTGGTTGAGGATGCTGGTGGTGGGTGGGTGGCGGCGATGGTGCTGGTGGTTGTGATAATGGTGGTTAATGGATAAATGGTCTTGGGAGAGGTGGTTGTTAGTTGGTAGATCCTGACAGTGGTAACTGGAATGACGGTTCTTGAGTGGTAGATTTGGTTGCTTGCTTGCTTGCTTGCTTGCTTTCTCTCTCTCTCTCTCTCTCTCTCTCTCTCTCTCTCTCTCTCTCTCTCTCATACTTATTCATTTTCACTAAACAGCAATATCACACATACATGATATTCCTATTTAGCATTTAGTCTCGGGTACTTCACCTCGTCTCTCTCTGCTGTCTTTCTGTAAGCTTACACAACTTAAGAAGACAATGCAACTCAGAGAGCTGCTAACTAGCCACCAAACTTCTTAATATGCTCAACATCAATAGTAGATAAATTAGTGGAAGTTAATAACTAAGCTACTAATGAACTCACTCCTACGAGTATATGTCATTTATCTCCAGCATCTTCATCTTCACCGAATGGTTTAAATAAATGGTAGATCCTACACATCAGCAAAACACAAGAGAAAGGAAGATAAGTAACTGGGCTTCCACATGTAAGGGATAGGCAAGGCAACGACTGCAGTGCATGAATTTCAGGACCTATGGTGGTGCAACCCGAACATTCCCAGGGCAAGGTACGCCAGAGAGTCCTGGCATGCTCGTCCTTCTCCCTCCCAAAGTTCACAGAAGGTCTAGACTCTAGAGGTTCTTCACTGAGACCAACCCTTCACAAGTATGCCTGAAAATGAACCCTCTTGATGGTGTCATTGAATACCTCAGCAGTCGAAGGTAAAGTTTTAAGTTTCCGTGTAAGACATGCACCTTCTCGTCCTATTCTTAAGAGCCAAACTTTGTAGATGATATCCGACATTGTTCCTCCAGCCTCACATTTTTGACCGTAGCAATCTGCAATTTAGGCTGTTCGTGACTACCATCTTTCACATCAGCTGAGGGGTCTCCCAGACTGTGAAAATAATTTCCTGCTTTATGAGCGTTTTCAGCTTTACCTATGTAACAGCAACTGACAGCAGTTGACAAACTAAATCTTTACTGTATGTTTAGTAACTGTGGCACCTGTGTTAACTGACGAACGTCCTTGACTTGTGGGTACCATCATAACTGTTGTGGTGAACCGTCTCTCTCTGCATAGTGATGTACAGATAACAAAGAGACATCAGTGTCTTGATACTCTGACGCCTGCGAGATGCCAGTGATACCACCTGGTGAGGAATGTTACATCAATTTCCTCATGTAGAGGTCTGAGCTCAGCTCACACCTCTACAATACACCTGTCCTCAAAGATTTGAATTAAGGAAAAATCCTAGACTTCACCCTACGAAAGCTGACAAAGCAAATGCAACAGTAATTATGGACAAGGTAGATTATAGAGGAAAAATAACATATTAAAAGACAGGAGAACTGAGGTGATCCTTAAGGGTAACAGATTATTACTACGACTATGGTTCCACTTCTGATCTGATATATTAATCTTGCCTCTAGACACTATTACCTGGAGTTTACCTGGAGAGAGTTTCGGGGGTCAACGCCCCCGCGGCCCGGTCCGTGACCAGGCCTCCTGGTGGATCAGCGCCTGATCAACCAGGCTGTTGCTGCTGGCTGCACGCAAACCAACGTACGAGCCACAGCCCGGCTGATCAGGAACTGACTTTAGGTGCTTGTCCAGTGCCAGTTTGAAGACTGCCAGGGG
This sequence comes from Cherax quadricarinatus, assembly GCF_038502225.1. Classification (NCBI taxonomy): domain Eukaryota; kingdom Metazoa; phylum Arthropoda; class Malacostraca; order Decapoda; family Parastacidae; genus Cherax; species Cherax quadricarinatus. The sequence goes on from NC_091317.1 coordinate 24,285,277, forward strand.
TCTGTTGGTAATCCCCCTTATGTGTGCTGGGAGGCAGTTGAACAGTCTCGGGCCCCTGACACTTATTGTATGGTCTCTTAACGTGCTAGTGACACCCCTGCTTTTCATTGGGGGGATGGTGCATCGTCTGCCAAGTCTTTTGCTTTCGTAGTGAGTGATTTTCGTGTGCAAGTTCGGTACTAGTCCCTCTAGGATTTTCCAGGTGTATATAATCATGTATCTCTCCCTCCTGCGTTCCAGGGAATACAGGTTTAGAAACCTCAAGCGCTCCCAGTAATTGAGGTGTTTTATCTCCGTTATGCGCGCCGTGAAAGTTCTCTGTACATTTTCTAGGTCAGCAATTTCACCTGCCTTGAAAGGTGCTGTTAGAGTGCAGCAATATTCCAGCCTAGATAGAACAAGTGACCTGAAGAGTGTCATCATGGGCTTGGCCTCCCTAGTTTTGAAGGTTCTCATTATCCATCCTGTCATTTTCCTAGCAGATGCGATTGATACAATGTTATGGTCCTTGAAGGTGAAATCCTCCGACATAATCACTCCCAGGTCTTTGACGTTGGTGTTTCGCTCTATTTTGTGGCCAGAATTTGTTTTGTACTCTGATGAAGATTTAATTTCCTCATGTTTACCATATCTGAGTAATTGAAATTTCTCATCGTTGAACTTCATATTGTTTTCTGCAGCCCACTGAAAGATTTGGTTGATGTCCGCCTGGAGCCTTGCAGTGTCTGCAATGGAAGACACTGTCATGCAGATTCGGGTGTCATCTGCAAAGGAAGACACGGTGCTGTGGCTGACATCCTTGTCTATGTCGGATATGAGGATGAGGAACAAGATGGGAGCTAGTACTGTGCCTTGTGGAACAGAGCTTTTCACCGTAGCTGCCTCGGACTTTACTCTGTTGACGACTACTCTGTGTGTTCTGTTAGTGAGGAAATTATAGATCCATCGACCGACTTTTCCTGTTATTCCTTTAGCGCGCATTTTGTGCGCTATTACGCCATGGTCACACTTGTCGAAGGCTTTTGCAAAGTCTGTATATATTACATCTGCATTCTTTTTGTCTTCTAGTGCATTTAGGACCTTGTCGTAGTGATCCAGTAGTTGAGACAGACAGGAGCGACCTGTTCTAAACCCATGTTGCCCTGGGTTGTGTAACTGATGGGTTTCTAGATGGGTGGTGATCTTGCTTCTTAGGACCCTTTCAAAGATTTTTATGATATGGGATGTTAGTGCTATTGGTCTGTAGTTCTTTGCTGTTGCTTTACTGCCCCCTTTGTGGAGTGGGGCTATGTCTGTTGTTTTTAGTAACTGAGGGACGACCCCCGTGTCCATGCTCCCTCTCCATAGGATGGAAAAGGCTCGTGATAGGGGCTTCTTGCAGTTCTTGATGAACACAGAGTTCCATGAGTCTGGCCCTGGGGCAGAGTGCATGGGCATGTCATTTATCGCCTGTTCGAAGTCATTTGGCGTCAGGATAACATCGGATAGGCTTGTGTTAATCAAATTTTGTGGCTCTCTCATAAAAAATTCATTTTGATCTTCGACTCTCAGTCTGGTTAGCGGCTTGCTAAAAACTGAGTCATATTGGGACTTGAGTAGCTCACTCATTTCCTTGCTGTCATCTGTGTAGGACCCATCTTGTTTAAGTAGGGGCCCAATACTGGGCGTTGTTCTCGATTTTGATTTGGCATAGGAGAAGAAATACTTTGGGTTTCTTTCGATTTCATTTATAGCTTTTAGTTCTTCCCGCGATTCCTGACTCCTAAAGGATTCTTTTAGCTTAAGTTCGATGCTTGCTATTTCTCTGACCAGTGTCTCCCTGCGCATTTCAGATATATTGACCTCTTTTAGCCGCTCTGTTATTCTTTTCCGTCGCCTGTAAAGGGAGCGCCTGTCTCTTTCTATTTTACATCTACTCCTCCTTTTTCTTAGAGGAATAAGCCTTGTGCATACATCGAGTGCCACCGAGTTAATCTGTTCTAGGCATAAGTTTGGGTCTGTGTTGCTTAGTATATCTTCCCAGCTTATATCGGTTAGGACTTGGTTTACTTGGTCCCACTTTATGTTTTTGTTATTGAAGTTGAATTTGGTGAATGCTCCCTCGTGACTAGTCTCATTTTGTCGGTCTGGGGCTCCTCGCATACATGTCTGAACCTCAATTATGTTGTGATCTGAGTATATTGTTTTTGATATGGTGACATTTCTTATCAGATCATCATTGTTAGTGAATATGAGGTCTAGTGTATTCTCCAGTCTAGTAGGCTCTATTATTTGCTGGTTTAAATTGAATTTTGTGCAGAGATTTAAAAGCTCGTGTGAGTGTGAGTTTTCATCAGAGCTGCCTCCTGGTGTTATTTCTGCAACAATATTATTTGCTATATTCCTCCATTTTAGGTGCCTTAAGTTGAAATCCCCCAGGAGCAAGATGTTGGGTGCAGGAGCTGGAAGATTTTCCAGACAGTGGTCAATTTTTAACAGCTGTTCCTGGAATTGCTGGGATGTTGCATCCGGAGGCTTGTAGACTACCACAATGACTAGGTTTTGGTTCTCGACCTTTACTGCTAAAACTTCCACTACGTCATTTGAGGCATTAAGCAGTTCTGTGCAAACAAGTGACTCTGCAATGTACAGGCCAACCCCCCCCCTTTTGCCTGTTCACTCTGTCACATCTGTATAGGTTGTAACCTGGGATCCATATTTCATTGTCTATGCGGAAGTTCTCCTTACAACCTTTTACGTACCAATATATTTTCTGCCAAACTGCTGTCATTGCGCATTTCATTTCTCGTATATTTATCCTTCCTCCTTGAAAATTAAATTCCCCTGTTACCTCTTATCAAACGTCTTCCTATACACAGTTAGAGGTCTTCCCCATTAACTCCTGACATTCAAAATTTAACTTCTATGATATCTACAGCAGTCTCTCCCACTTTAGCATTAAGTTGCCTGTAACAATTGTTCCCTCAAACTCCCTAATTATTATCAAAAAGAAGCGCTGAACCACAAAGGTTATACAACAGAAACTCCCTTAACATTTGTTTAACACCTCCCGGAGCATTTTTTTCTCTCCCACCCTTATTGTTACTGTATGTCTGTCTCTGTATCATAAGAACATAAGAATGGAAGAACACTACAGAAGGCCTACTGGCCCATGCGAGGCAGGTCCTTATCAAAGCGACCTCTACCTAAAGCTACCCAAGAAATAACTCCCGTACCCAATGACACCAATCAAACCCAGCCCCTCCCCTCTCTCTCCCACTCTCTCTTTTTTTTTTTTTTTTACACAGGGTTTGACAAGGTTAAGGATCCCTAGCTTTATTGACAAGCTATTTACAGGTTAAAGATTCCTAACTTGATTGACAAGCTAAGAGCTTTTATCTACATCAGCTCATTGGAAATAATTTTTATTGTTATGAGACATACAAGTAGGGAACAGGATGAAGTTGGAGCCATCTGTGGGTCAGCATTTTCGTTTGCTCAGTTGACTTTATCTCGTTGATACCCCCAAGATGACTCGAGTATGGAACACATTCGTACAGTATTATAATGTCAACGAGATAAAGTCAGTTGATCTAATGAAAATGCTGGCCCACAGATGGCTCCAACGTCATCCTGTTCCCTACTTGTATGTCTCATAACAATAAAAATTTTTTCAAATGAGCTGATGTAGGTAACAGCTCTTAGCTTGTCAATAAAGTTAGGAATCCTTAACTTGCAAATAGCTTGTCAATAAAGCTAGGGATCCTTAACCTTGTCAAACCCTGTGTAAAAGAGAGAGAGAGAGAGAGAGAGAGAGGGGGGAGAGGGACTCTCTCTTTCTCTCTCTCTCCCCCTCTCTCGCTCTCATTAGCACTCTTCTCACACCCCAGGCTCATAAAAACATTTCACATCACACTGTCAAATACACAATTCTTAAACACACAATTCTACTCTTCTCCTACAAACATTTAATATTATCACTACTGCTTCAGCTCTAGTTTTCTCAGAAATATTTGACTTTATATTATTATTATTATTATAATCAAGGGGGAAGCGCTAAACCCAGAGGATTATACAGCGCCTGGGGGGGAAGGGGATGTGGAAGGCATTCAGCCCCTCATCAACATCAAGGAACCTTCCTTGAGGGGATTTGACTTTCCAGCATTTACTCCATTTAACTTCCACAGGCTGCCAGTTAGGTTGTATAGCCATCAAACTGATAAAGAAAAAGGCATTGTGGAATAATTTAATCGTTTATCAAGCAATATCGCTTTTAGACCAAGCTTATAGACCAAGCTTGTAGGCCAAACTTGGAGACCAAACTTGGAGACCAAACTTAGCCTCCAGAGGTGACTTAAGATGTCTTAAGATGACTTACTGAGAGGCATAGACTGGGTGAACAGGGCGAGTCAGCTGGAAATTGAAAATGCAGATTAGTCACATCTGTGATAAGGAAGCGGATCGAGTCGGGATCCATACACAGCTTTAAGAATAGATATGATAGGGCAAGAGCAGACAGGATAGCTAACCTCGTAGCGGCAAGGGGAGAGGCGGGACAAGGAGATGTAACTGCAACCACAAATAGTTGAATGCGAATAGGTGAGTAAACTAACCCATGAAGCCACACACTAACACCCATGAAGCCACACTAACACCCATGCAGCCACACTGTAAGGGAAAAGTTCAACAGATAGGAGTAGCCAGCGAATATATGGTGACGATAATTTGATTGCCAGTCTGCTTGTTAAGGTAGGGTCGGTGTCTAGCTCCCGCTATATCCCCCCTCCTTTTTTCCACCCGGAAAGGTGACGTGTGAGGCTCCGACCAAATGGATAATCACTTGACTCACAGGTCCCAACATAACTGTAAGTAAAAGCCTCTGCACCTATTTTAGTGGGTAAATTGGTTAAAAGCTTCACTTTTAACTAGTCCTGAGACTCGGATCATACTGCCTTGATTTTCGTGTTTTGCTTTTAAATCCTCACCAATCTTTTAAATGCTTTACTTATCATGGAAAGTGATTTCTCAAGCAGTACTTAACTTTTGTCTCTTTCTAGCTTGGAATGTCAGCTTGGGTCATCTGGCAACCACAGAGATAGTGCTGAAAGAGACGAACTTCACACGAGTTCTGGGACGTCACTTTTTATCTACATACCTGAGTGTAGATATCCCCAGGTAACTACCCCTCATCTTTGCAGTGCAGGACCTGCGTTCCTATCATCTTGACGGATTATTCAAGGCTAGATACACTGTGAAGAACTAGTCGTTGGGTTGTCACTCAACAGCTGTGACCCTTCCCCACACATCTTCAGCAACGGCTACAATTTCTACAAGGCGCGGTGTCAACAACAACCAGACACCACAGTCTAACTGTACATACTAGCGTTGAATTCAAGTATTTTTATATTTCATTTTCATTTCTCTTTCACGTAGGATAAAAGTTCATATTTAAATGTTTTTATATTGTCAATTATAACAGTAAAGTGTTTATATTTGTATGTTATTCTTTTTCTATTCACTAATTTTCCTTAGGAGGAGCCAGCCTTGGTAAGACCTACTTAAGATCTTACAGGGTTGAGTAAGTCTTCACACACACTAACACCCATGAAGCCACACTAACACCCATGAAGCCACACTAACACCCATGAAGCCACACACTAACACCCATGAAGCCACACTAACAGCCATGAAGCCACACACTAACAGCCATGAAGCCACATTAACACCCATTAAGACACACTAACACACATGAAGCCACATTAACACCCATGAAGCCACACACTAACACCCATGAAGCCACACTAACACCCATGAAGCCACACTAACACCCATGAAGCCACACTAACACCCATGAAGCCACACTAACACCCATGAAGCCACACATTAACACCCATGAAGCCACACTAACACCCATGAAGCCACACAACACCCATGAAGCCACACTAACACCCATGAAGCCACACATTAACACCCATGAAGCCACACCAACACTCATGAAGCCACACTAACACCCATGAAGTCACACTAACACCCATGAAGCCACACATTAACACCCATGAAGCCACACTAACACCCATGAAGCCACACATTAACACCCATGAAGCCACACATTAACACCCATGAAGCCACACCAACACTCATGAAGCCACACTAACACCCATGAAGCCACACTAACACCCATGAAGCCACACACTAACACCCATGAAGCCACACACTAACACCCATGAAGCCACACATTAACACCCATGAAGCCACACTAACACCCATGAAGCCACACTAACACCCATGAAGCCACACTAACACCCATGAAGCCACACTAACACCCATGAAGCCACACTAACACCCATGAAGCCACACTAACACCCATGAAGCCACACACTAACACCCATGAAGCCACACATTAACACCCATGAAGCCACACACTAACACCCATGAAGCCACACACTAACACCCATGAAGCCACACATTAACACCCATGAAGCCACACATTAACACCCATGAAGCCACACTAACACCCATGAAGCCACACTAACACCCATGAAGCCACACACTAACACCCATGAAGCCACACATTAACACCCATGAAGCCACACATTAACACCCATGAAGCCACACATTAACACCCATGAAGCCACACTAACACTGGAGGCCACACTAACAAACGAGGCCATGTAACACACATGGCCAACGTTAACGCACGAGGCCACACTCTTGAGTTAATACCAGGAATTATATCAACCAAAAGCATGCAGAACGATATGTAACTAAGCACCACTAACAGTCTGCTAGGTCACCTTGACGAGGGATATTCAAGTGCCTTCAATGTCATCTGTGGGATGTAACTATACCTCGGCTAACATGTAAACACATCTCTATTGTCCTATTATTCAACAACATTGGCTATTATTATAGCAAGGTGACCCATTATACCCATTATTATTATAGCAAGGTGACCCATTATACCCATTATTATTATTTCTATTACTATTATTATCATCGTTTGGTTGAGTTAATCAATGTTCATACCACTTACACATGAACGGGAGTTGGTCATATTTGATCCGAGGGATCAAAGGAGTGTTGCCCTAGTTCCTTGGATCAAGAGCCCTTCACCGGCATCTATGGCTTCTCCATTTTCCCTTCGCAAGAGGGATAATTTGCAACGAAGGTTCCACCCCCCCCCACTGTTGCACACAGCATGTGTGAGGCAGTTGCAGAGACGTATGTACGTACGTACGTGTGTGTGTGTGTGTGTGTGTGTGTGTGTGTGTGTGTGTGTGTGTTTTGACTGAAGCAATAATTCAGGAACTTCAAAAACAAATTTCAGAAAAGTTCAGCAAGTCTCATTTTTTTTAATGTTGCTGTTTCTATTGTTTTTGTAATAAGTTTTGTTTGTCGGTGTTGCTGTTGTTGCTGCTTCTGTTGGTCTCGTAATTTTAATAAAAACAATAGTTTTAATTGTTCTAGCAACATTTACAGTAGCTGTACATTTATCGATGTTAACAGTAGTAGTAACAGTGCTAGTAATACTAACAATAGTAGCTGTATAGTAGTAACAGTACTAGCAGTAGTATTAACAGTAATAGTAACAATAGTACTAGTAGTAATAGTATTAACAGTAGTACTAGTAGTACTAGTACTAGTAATAACAGTAGTACTAGTAATATTAATAGTACTAGCAATATTAATAGTACTAGTAGCAGCAGTAACAGTTGTACTAGTAGCATTAACAGTAGTACTAGTAACAGTAGTACTAGTAATAGTACTAGTATTAGTAACAGTAGTACTAGTAATAGTACTAGTATTAGTAACAGTAGTACTAGTAATAGTACTAGTATTAGTAACAATCGCACTAGTAACAATAGCACTAGTAGCAGTAACACTAGTACTAGTAACAGTAGTACTAATAACAGTACTAGAAGTAACAGTAGTAGTAGTAGTAATAGTACTAATAGTAACAGTAATAGTAGCAGTAGTAGTAATAGCAGTAGTAATAACAGTAACAGCGTCAGAAGTAATAAAGGTATCAGTAATATCAGTAAAAATAAAAACAATAGCAGTTACAATAGCAGAGGTAAAAGGTGAAAGCAATGACCAAGGACTCCATCTCACTGTCACAACTTTATGCACCATTAACTTGGCAAACACTTCAAGGCTGTGATCCACAACCCCAGTTGTTAATTCTTATGCTCATCCATGCACTGTCCTTAGAGTTCCCACTGAGGAAGATGACAACAAGAACAGCTGCAGAGCTCTGCCAGTGGACTCTCAGAGCTATCAGCGTATGTAATTTATTATACTTGCTTACTGACAGTGCTGTCATTGTCAGTAATAAGACGCAACGAGACATGTAGCTTATTGAATTTAATATCACTTCATTTTTTATTATCCTTTGGGATCCGTGTTTGCTTCTTGATACTTAATATATGACTTGAAGGTCGATATATTTTAAAATTAATCTTTTAGTACTAAGTTCAGCGCTAAGTTTATCCTTTCCTTGACACTGGCAAGATATACAAGAAAATTGCTAATTTTAGGACGGAAGAGTATGGCACATATGCAACACTTAGATATCTTGACTGTAGAAATGCTTCGCCAGCGCAGCAGGCTTTTTCAGTCGAATGCAGGCGATTATAACATTGGAAAGAGAATAGGTGAAGAGTTAATTCTAAGGTGATCAGTCCCTCAACCTCTCCACTTCTATGTCTCGTGTTACAACACCTGTATTCGACTGAAGAAGTCTGCTACGCAGGCGATATATTTCGACAATAAAGATACCCAATTCTGGAGCATATGTCTTATTCAGCATGTCGATTTGTGTTCCATTTATGACATGATAGCTTCAGGTCAACCAAGAATAATCATAAATGGTAAGTTTTGCAGTAAGTCCAAGGGTTGGAATCTGTATTCCTTAGCTAACACTAACACAGCATATATTAAGATTCTTAAACAGACTATGTAAAGTTTCACTATTCTTCTATTAGCATTATAGTCGAGGTTGTAGCCACCATCAGGTCGTAGAGCATTCAGTGCATCGTTGCATTTCTCACTGCGTTGCACTGCAGTCCATCACTACCAAGACAGGCAAATGAGTTGATGTAGCTGACGAGTTGATCTTGCTGACAGATTAATGGAGCATACAGTTTGCGTGCTGATAACTTAGTTCTAGAACCACGCATGATGAGTCCTAGTCGATTATTTATTGTATAATCTTCGTTAAGAATAAAATGCATATTCATGCATTCTATATGAGCATTATATATATATATATATATATATATATATATATATATATATATATATATATATATATATATATATATATATATATATATGCAAGGAATTCCTTGCATTGTTAATATCTCTAGTAAGGCTGATGCATACAGGGGATGAGATGAAAAGCTGTAAGCCTTCTCCCTGAAAGCTGGCTGCCTTGGATCAAAGTCTAGCGCAAGCTGGACTCCAAGGTATTGGTCCAGTGTGGGTAGATTGGTAAAGCACTGCGTACCTTGTTCCAAGGTTCGTAGGTTCGAGTCTCCTTCAGCCAGAGATCAGTGTTTTTGTATATTTCGCCTGCTCTGATGGACACGACGATTACTTATTAGCATATTAACAAAGGGCTAAGATTATAGAGGTAAAATAATTACTGTTGTATTTAAGAGCACATATTACTTATGACATGGAATGGGAGAGTGTTGACATTGGTCAACGACCTCATTGTGATGGTCGTGTTAAGGGAGATTCTGGGTTGCACAGCCTACACCTCGTTCTGACTGGAAAATGGTTAGAACTTTGTGCCCCAAGCTCTCTTTCACACTTTTAATTAAATTTGCTGCTCCAGTTGATTTTTATATTGAAAGCAGATTTTTTTCACTTTTTGTAGCTTACAAATAGGAATATTTTAGCTAAAAAGTTTAAGTTTTCAGGAAATGCTTGAAAAAGTCTCTTATGTTCTGCGCAGAAGAATCTTTGAAACTCTTGTAAATTTAGGATAACTCTCTTGTTTAATATGAAAGGGAGAAATGGATTGATTTCATCCCCTATTAAACCCCATTTTAAACCATATGCGGAAATGGGATCAGTTGTAGACTACCACAAGTTGAAAACTTGTGAAGAGTTTTGTTTAAATGACAAATAATTTATAAACGAGAGACATTTACAAACATTCTGGGATCTGGCTAAGTGGCTCTAATACCGTGTACCTTGAAACAGAGTGTTCGGGTTCGAATCCTACTGTGGACTGAGAGATATTTGCTTAAATATATAGAGGGAGAGCAAGAGACAATACAATGAGGTGGTAACGAGGTGAAAACAATGGAAAACGATTATTCTTAACTAGCAAATTCGTAATGACAGTTGTGAACAGCTCACTAAACGAATGATTCGAACCTATGACAAGTCAGGGTTAAAGCTAGGTTAAAAGGACTACTTCACCATGTGTTCGAACCCACCAGTGAACACAGAAATTATCTTCACGAGGAAATATAGAGAGAAATTCGTTTTTAATGGGATACATCTCTTTAATGGAAGACTGCAATAAGTAGCCAGCAGAGAGGGGAAAAATAGGTTTAAATTGGGGAAAATGGAGGGAAATAGTGATTAAATGCTAGTTTAGAAAAGTATCCCATTCATTGTCGGTTCACACTCGTAAACCAACTTTAAATTGACGGTTTACAAATGACTGATTGGGGAATATCCTATTAATTTTCTATCCTCTTCCTGGCAAACTAGCTTTAATTTTTTGAAGTATTTGACAATAAAATTCCAGTATAAATATGCAATAATAATAATAATTATATATATATATATATATATATATATATATATAATTTCAGTTACTCTTTCCGAAGCGACAAAATTATATGTGAGGGGAGAAACAGATCCCAGCAGCGTAATTAATGTGAAGTTACAGCCGTTTAGCTGCGTTATTATGAAGACTACCTACTGTATCGTTTTCCGGTCGTTATTGTTGCTTATAACGAGAGAGAGAGAATTATAGACAAGATGTGATCTAACAAGCGAACATCAACTAAGCACTAACAAACCTAGAAACAAAGATCAAGAATCACTCGGATAAATATTATGTTGTATACAATCGTATACAATCACAGGAGGCAGACACAATACCCGCGACACGGGGGGGGGGGGGTAGCCGAACAGGCGCCCAACAATTACCACCACTGGTATATACACAATCCACTTCACTTTCAGTGATTCATCTCAGAGCCTTGATTACAACGTTGAGCCTGAGACACTTCAGTAATACACGTGTGTGTCTTGTTGCTTGATTGATGAGCGTGACGAGGTTGCTGGTTGCTAGGGTTGATGAATGCTGTGGTGGTGGTGGTGGTGGTGGTGGTGGTGGTGGTGAGAATGGTGGTTAATCGGGTGGTTTGAGGGACACCTGGTGGTTGTGGTTGTTAGAGAAATTTGAGGGAGTGGGTTTGGAAGGAAGTAAAGGTGGTGATTGGGGGAGATGGAAGGTTTGTGTAATGGTGAGGGTGAGAAAGCTGTTATGGTCGAGGGAGGGGTTGTGAGGGATGGCTGTGGTGGAGAGAGAGGGGGGTTATGGGGGTAGCTACAGTGGAAGGGGTTGTGTGAGGAAGGCTGTGGTGGAGGGGTTGTGAGAGAGGCTGTGATGGAAGGGGTTGTGGGAGAGGTTGTGGTGGAAGAAGGGGTTGTGGGAGAGGCTGTGATGGAAGAAGGGGTTGTGGGAGAGGCTGTGCTAACAGAAAGGGTTGTGATAGGGGTGGAGGGAGGGGATTGTTGTGGTGGGTGACAGTATAAACGCAGGGTTGAGGTAACTGAACAAGGTCACATCTCCCCCTCCTTGACAAGCCTGGTCATAACAGTAACAAGTGTTTGCTTAACGTTAACATGATCGGAGAAAAATAAAAAGAGATGGAAATGTAACGAGAGATAAAAGGAAATAGAAACAAAATGAGATGGAGACAAAACGAGATGGAAATAAAGTGAAAATGAACACATACATGAAGAACAAGGACACGAGTTGAACAAAGAATACAAGAAACAATGAACATAAAGAACAAGGTTACGAGTGGAACAAAGAACACTAGACACAGCGAACATATGAAGAACAATGTCACGAGTGTAACAAAGAACACACAGAACGCAGGAAGAACGTTACAGGTAGAACAAAAAAAATGAACAAATGAACAAGATCACAAGTACAACAAACACTAGATACAAGGAAGTTATCACTGTCACAGTGCCACTAACAGCGCTAAGAGTGTCACTTTGTGCCACTAACAATCCCACTAACAATCCCCCTACAGTGCCGCTTACAACTCCCCTACAGTGCTAAGAGTGCCACTTTCAGTGCCACTAACAGTGAAACTTCTGGAATTTTATTCAGAATGTAAAGATTTTTCTTCCAAACTGTGAAAAATGTATGATGCATAACTATGACCTGAAGTGAATAACTATGACCTGAAGTGTGTAACTATGACCTGAAGTGTGTAACTATGACTTGAAGTGTATAACTATGACCTGAAGTGAATAACTATGACCTGAAGTGAATAACTATGACCCGAAGTGAATAACTATGACCTGAAGTGTGTAACTATGACCTGAAGTGTGTAACTATGACTTGAAGTGTATAACTATGACCTGAAGTGAATAACTATGACCTGAAGTGAATAACTACGACCTGAAGTGTGTAACTATGACCTGAAGTGTGTAACTATGACCTGAACTATAACTGGTTAAGAACTAACTAGGAAAATTAACACAATATTTGATACGAAAAATACCATCAAATAATATAATTCCTGAATGAATAACCCACAACAACGTGGCTGCAACAATTCACAGTACACAATACCATGGCATGACTTAAGAAATCGTAATGACACGATTGCAAATAAACCATACCCCCGGCCGGGATTGAACCCGCGGGTTCAATCCCGGCCGGGGGTATGGTTTTATACCATGGCAGCTCTCTCTCTCTCTCTCTCTCTCTCTCTCTCTCGAGAGAGAGAGAGAGAGAGAGAGAGAGAGAGAGAGACAGTAAACAATGGAAATGAAAATACAGAGACCAACATCATTTTCCGTGTAAGTTGCTGAACATCGACAAGTGTTCGCTACTTATTATCTGGTCGATATTAAATACTATTATTATATTCAAGTGTTCGTTACACTTGATTATTTTTGTAATAATACAGGCTAGGTTAGGTCAGGTTCGTCAGGGAACATGAGTTTCCTGACGCGAGTCTTAGTCAGATGACCCAGAGCTGGAGCTTTTGGTCATCTATACAACATAGCATTTGATATATACTTTTAATAAGTTTTACATTAAGTATTAATATCTTTTATATACAGTATTAATCAGGTAATATTTAATATATTTCTAATATTTAATAATTATAATTTAATTATGTAATGTATAGTAAATATTTAATTTATAACATATAATACACAATAATATTTAATATTATCTTTAAAATTACTTCAATGTATTGTTCACAAACACATGATTGTAATAAACATTGTATAAACATCTAAATTGTGTATATCGGTGTATGGACACTGACAATTTAATTTAATAATTTTTCCGAGAATGAACATGTCCATGACTGGTAGTGTACTGGTTATGTGCACCCTTGTAGTCGACAGGCTTGAAACCCCAATAACGTACGCATTACTTACTGGCTGTGGGAGCCATTTTGTATCATATCTTTGGACATTTTCTAATTCATGAACATAATTTTTGGGTATGTGTATTCATCTGGTTCGATCTCACCTGTGGCCCCGCCTCTGTACTCGCATCGACCGGTTCTAGTGTGTGTGTGTGTGTGTGTGTGTGTGTGTGTGTGTGTGTGTGTGTGTGTGTGTGTGTGTGTGTGTGTGTGATCCATGGCTGCTGATTGTCACTTGTGACGTTGTTTATTACCGTCGCTCCATCCACCGGCCTTCAAGCGGAAAATAACACACGTGAAGAAGAAAAAGGAAAATAAAACAGAGAAGTATAATAGTTTCCCCTCTAAGACAACGCATTTAATATTTTTTTCATATAAATAGTAATAATAATAATAATAATAGACTAACACACACACATACATTGTATTTACACTGCGTGTTGTGCATCTCAGTGTATTCACACTAAAGGTTAACTTTAATATCTTTGTTAAGGATTAAAAGGCTTTCCTGGCTTCTACTGTGCAAGTGAATTGTAGCCTTAATGACCCTCGTGTAGTTGATAGCCTTTAATCCTAAGAAATTACTGTTATTACTCCTAAAAGCAATATTATTATTATTTTATTATTGTTAATGTCATTGTAATTTAGTATATGTTAATATTATACAATAATATTAGAAATGATGAGAAATTAAGAAGTATTTTTTATATAGATTTAAGAAATGATAACATTTCAGACAATAGATATATTTACGTTACAGTTTGCGTGTGTGTGAAGCTTGGGTTTTAAACGTTGTAGCGAGGAGGAGGCGGCGGCTGGGGGAGAGTGATGATGCTCCGTCCACTATCAGATGTGCTTTAAGAGTACTATACAGAGAATAAGGAATAACACGAGTTTAATCATACATAAAGTAGATAGCAAGATAGGTTAGTTATGGTGTATAAACCATGGCTGCCTTTATGAGGGATGGAAGGGTGGTGTGTGATGGTGGTCTTGAGTGATAAATGCTTGAGCATCCCGCAGGCGTGCCAGAGAATGTTAGGTCACAGTTTATACGAGTGGTTTTTGTGGTGGGATTTGGCGTGTTGTTGGAGTGCAAGTGATAGCACTTATGAAGGAATTTGGTGACACCAGTTAACCAGATTTGCCATCAGGGGCTCGTGAATCTCTGGGTGTCTATGTCAGGAGGATATTTGCATTGACTGTTTATTATAGAGATCTGGAGAAAATGTATCCAGGTTGAGCTATAATTTATTACATAAAAACGTCAAGTTATTCTTCCAGCAGTTTAAGGAGGTTGTGTGAGAGAGAGAGAGAGAGAGAGAGAGAGAGAGAGAGAGAGAGAGAGAGAGAGAGAGAGAGAAATGGAAATAAACACGAGCAAACAATCAGGAGACACTGAAATTTCAGATTTTCTCACATTAGAGTTCTGCACATTCTCTCGTCTCACCTTTAGTTGCTATTCAGTCTGAATTTTCCTTCCCAAGTGCCATAATACCACTTCCGCTCCTTTGAGTCGAGCTCCGCTGGTGACACTTAACATGCTCTTAAGTAGGGCTGAGCGTCCCGTCAAGACGACTCAATTACAGAGCTGACAATGGGGGACTTGTGATCCCTTTGTGTGTGTGTGTGTGTGTGTGTGTGTGTGTGTGTGTGTGTGTGTGTGTGTGTGTGTGTGTGTGTGTGTGTGTGTGTGTGTGTACTCACCTGTTTGTGGTTGCAGGGGTCGATTCATAGCTCCTGGCCCCATCCCTTCAATGATTGCTACTGGGTCCTCTCTCTCCCTGCTCCATGAGCTTTATCAAACCTCGTCTTAAAAATATGTATGGTTCCTGCCTCCACTACGTCACTTTCTAGGCTATTCTACTTCCTGACAACTCTATGACTGAAGAAATACTTCCTAACGTCCCTTTGTGTGTGTGTGTGTGTGTGTGTGTGTGTGTGTGTGTGTGTGTGTGTGTGTATGATTACTTAATAATCATCCAACCTGCACAATCTCATCAAAATCAACAACACATTACGAAGGATCTAACGCACTGATTGCATGTGAAAATCCAATAATAAGCTGACGTGTCTAACCTGAAGGTTGCTTGAAGTCGCTTCCAGAGGTCACCGTCTTCTCTTGCCCGGTCCCAGATCAGGCCTTCTGGTTGCTGGCCTGATGGATCAAACTGTTGGTGCTCGTCTCCCGCAGTCTGACGTATGCACCACAACCCAGCTGATCAGGAACTGTTTTGAGGAATTTGTCGAGTTCCCTCTTGAAGACAACTGTCTTCGTGACTCTTAGAGAACAACACTGTGGCAACATATGTGGCAAGGGTGCCTTTGGTAACACCTGGAAAACACAGTCAACATGTGTGGTACTCGACTCTTCAACCTATCAGGTGTTTCCCTGTTTTTTAGGTTTAAATGATTAGTATTATTTTCAGAGGGGGGAGGGGGAGAGCTAAACACGTAAGGGTCACACAACGCCTGGGGAATGAGAGGCAAATGCGGTTCGATCCAAGTAAGAGGATAGTGACGTCCAACTCCTTGGAGGAAGAGCCACTGACTATCAAGGAACCAAGGGAACTGGGTTTAAAGTCTATCGACTTCAGAATCATTAAGGCTTTGGTCCCTAAAATAAGGACCAAAGCAGTCACAGTATATATACACTGAGACGTACATGCTTCTTTGCGTATATATTTTTCACCTACTACCAGCAAGTATGAAGTTTTTGGCTAAACTTAGACGTTTTACAGAGGAAACTCAACTGCTTACAAAACGTGCAGCACTTGGGTATCGTCATGAAGAGAAGCTTCGCCTACACAACAAGTTTTATCAGTCTAAGACACATACATAAGGACGAAAACTTCTACTGGAGCCATTGGAAAGAGTGGCGAGATGTAGTAGTTGAAAACGAGGTCACTTGTGGATAGGGCCCACTAACTGAAGTAGGTCAGGCCCGTGAGGTGGGCCAGGAACGTAGCTAGAGAGTTGTAAACGAAGATATGGCCACATGTGGGCGGGGCCCACTATTGGAAACAGGGTGAAGGAAAACTGCAGCAGGCCCACTGGCCCATGCTAGGCAGGTCCAACTCACACCCACCCACTCATGTACCTGTCAAAGCTAGTTTTAATGATACCCAAGGTTCTAGTTTGTTTCACTCGCATATCACTACTACAAAGTGCCAGATGAATAAGGCTGTGAACAGTGCAGACAGCTTTAGCTGATGAAACCTGGGCTCCTCACACACCTGTCCTGTTTGAACCTCAGGACTGACACAATGGATGAATGGGAAACGAACATCAGTGGCACTTGGTGTAGCGAGAACCAAAGCATCACCTGAATGACTTACTTCTGCATGGTTAATGTGGTTTTTTTTTTTTCGAAGAAAAACAGGAACAAGATAACATATCCAGATTGTGAGTCATTATTAAAATCCGTATAACATAGTGAGGACACTTCCGTATGTTCGACCTGGTCTTGTTCGACCTGGTCTTGTTCGACCTGGTCTTGTTCGACCTGGTCTTGTTCGACCTGGTCTTGTTCCACCTGTTCTTTATAACACTGAACGTGATGGTATTGAGGAAACTGATCATACTAATCTTGATGAACCACCAGTGTCTGAGACTTTAAAACAACCTCTCTTAATCACTTTACAGGACTTTTAACTCTCGAAACAGAAAACAAAACTGCTTGGATAGCGCAGACAAAAGTGGAACCTTCTGCAGAAGAAGAAAAAATATATCTCATTTTCGTGCACGCCATAATAATTCGGCGACATTCTATCAAATTTAAAATGGTACATGTTTCTTCACTGATGTGATTGATCTTATGAACACCATTGTGATAAATGAAGACTATGGCTCATATTGTGGGATTAAAAGAAATATACGAGTCCATGAACATTCTATTCAGATTAACGAAATACAACGATCACAAGTCGAGTATAATCGTATTTGGGGACTTAAGAGTAATTTAGTTAATACTTGGTCAACAACTTGGTTACACAAAACATGTCCAATAGTCGTGACGATGCTAACCACTACAAGATCAAATAATGGCCAGCAAGAAAAGACAGTATTGGCTGCATGGAAAAACATTTAAACATGTCGTCCAGAAATTCCCAGGACGACACAGAGCAGACAGTTATGCTGAGTTAGTGCAACACATGACAGAAGCCAATAGAACACTGAGTTGCCGTCGGTCCCTGGAAAAGCACTTTTATACACTCCTGGACTTCTTTCCATCCACTCTTGGTGTTGTTAGTGATGAACATGTTGAAATGTTTCATCAGGATCTCAGTACAACGGAGGTACACTGTCAGGGGAGTTTCAGTCCCAACATGACGGCGGACTGATAAATTAGACACATGTGCAACATTTGGGTATCTTTAATGAGGCAACGTTTCGCCACACAGTGGCTTCATCAGTCCATACAAAGGAGAATGGTGAACTACTGGGGGACTACTGTTGGTTGCTTCAGACACACAACATTCTTATTCATGAGCGTGTAGCTAAATCCTCAAAAAAAAAAAAAATAAATGAATAATCAGTTACTCAATATTATAGAATAAATTTTTAATCACATTATATTATCTATGCTATAAATTTTGGACTATGAAATTATATGTTTTCCAGTAATTCAAAATCCTGACGTTCCAGCTCAGTTTCAACTTGTATAACGTAAGAACGCCTTCGTTAATCTCAGTAGCAGACACAACATATATTTTTGTTGTCCAGTATTATTTGACCTCTGACCTCTTATCACAGAGCCACTGACTCTAGCAACGATACATCATAGGCAACGTATAAACTGTTTGGAGAACCTCGTGTGATGCGAGGTCATCGAACGATAAACTGGAAGACAAACGTATTTTCATTACTGATAATGAGGAAAAGAGGAAAGAGAAAAGAGAAGAAAAAGAAGAGAGACTAAGGAAAAAATTAGAATGGAAAGAAGAAAGAAAAATTGAAGGAATAAACAGAAGCAAAATGGAAAGGAATAAGAACAAAATCACGAGCAAAAAACGTAAGAACCACGAAAATGACAACAAGAACAACTACAACAAGATCCACAAGAACAATCACAGCTACTTTGCTGTGACAAGTATCCCCGAGGGATACATCTGTATACTTTCACTCGTATCCCTGAGAGATACCCCCAATATACTTGTATCCCTGAAGGATACCCCCAATATACTTGTATCCCTGAAGGATACCCCCAATATACTTGTATCCCTGAAGGATACACCAATATACTTACAGTTGTATCCCTGCAGGATACACCAATATACTTACGCTCACACTTTGCTCTCACTATCTCACTATAGTGCACGGCAGACAGTGACTTACCTTACACATTGACGTGTACGACAATGACGTACGACAGTGTCCCGCAAGGCAGTGACGTACCATGCATTCACTAACGTGTTCAGCAGACAGTGACGTACTTTGCACGGACGTGCACGGAAGAGTCGTACTCTACACTCACTGACGAGTACGGCAGACAGACAGTAGACTATCTTACTGATTACAAAACAGATGAAGAAATAGGATAAATGAAGAAACAGTAAAAGAAATGGGTGAAATAAGAAATGGGTGAAACAGAAACAGATGAAATAGGTGAAGAAACATTTGAAAAAATACGGGAAATTAGTGACGACATAGCTGAAGGTGAAAAATGGAAGAAATAGGTAAAGAAATAGGTGGAGAGGTGAAGAATTTTGTGAAGAAATAGGTGAAAAATATGGAAACCTAGGTAATCAAATTAAAAATTGCTTTAAATTTCCATTATCATTAATTTAATTAGGTATCCCCAAAGGGATACACATGTTGCACATGTGTGTAATTTTTGTCGCGTCGGTATTGTACACTATTCCTGTACAACTTAGAAGACACTGCAACATCATGGAATCTTGGTTCAGAAGACATCTCCACAACCTTCTTAATTAACCACTACTGGCCAGTCCATCGGGTATGACCTACTTCCACGGGATAGTCCTGCTTACCAGTGACAATGTCTTCGTCTACTACACTTCCCTCGTCACCTGACGCCAGTATATGAGCGCCAGCCTCCTCGCCTAAGGTGCTCTTAACCTAAGGTGCTCTTAACCTAAGGTGCTCTTAACCTAAGGTGCTCTTAACCTAAGGTGCTCTTAACCTGAGGTGCTCTTAACCTAAGGTACTCTTAACCTAAGGTGCTCTTAATCTAAGGTGCTCTTAACCTAAGGTGCTCTTAACTAACTCCAAGGCTGATGGATTGATTACCTTATCATTCTGTATAGAGTTCTGTCTTCCAATTATGTCCTTGAATTTGTATTGATAAATCCACTGGATTTGCATTTATATAGTTAAATTACAAAAAATACGTATCTTCTATAACACTTTTTGTTCTCTGGAACAAGGTGATTTTCTTCATGTTATCGATTACTTTTATTTCATTTACGCGAGGTTAAATAAATCACATTACAGCTTGCAAACAATTATTTTTTTGTACTCCAGAGCAAATAATTTCAGGTTTTAAATTACATCTGATTTTTTATATATTCGATCACATAAATTACTTCGCGAAAATATTACGTAAATTACATGACAAATCGAAATGCAAACAATATATATTTTTCGTTCTACACGAGAGTACATAGATTTTTAAAGTATTTTTTTTTTACCCATATGCTTTAACAATTTACCTTCCCACTTAGACAACTAAAAGCACATGTGTAAATGATACTTTTGTTTGTATTTGAGAGTCAGATGTGCAGTAATAGTTTGGGTGTGTTTGATACACTTGAATACATATATTAGCTTTGCATCAGCAAACAATCCCGCTGGCGGTGGAGGTGTTTACAGTGTGTACCCTGGAGGCGCGGCCCATGGGTTAACCTCGTTGATTACATGCCATTAAGGCCATAAACACCGTTGACAACTGCATCAATCTCTTGCAACGAGACGCCTTTTGCAACAGTTTTTCTCCCTTTCTCCACCACCACCAACACTCACCAACTCCACCACCTTCCATATTTTTTACTCCACCTTTTTCCCTACGCCACCACACCCTCATTCTCTTTGTGCCAACATCACAATGACAACCGTCACCACACCATTACCATATCCTCACCATCAATACCTTCAGAACAATACCATCACCATTATCACTCTTACTATCATCACCACGAACATAATCACTATCATTTTTACTACCTTAACCGGAACAGTTGATAAATAAGACCAATGTGCAATACTTGGGCACCCTTGATGACGAAACTTTTCACCTGCTCAGCAGGCTTTTTCAAAATTTAAGGTGTTCAGTCGCTTAGCATTGAAAGAAAGTGTTCAGGTGTTAAGCCTTGAACTATCTAAAGCAGAGGTACGAAGTGGAGTCTTGCTTACTGGAGAGGCGGTGAAGCAGTTGGAGATAGCGTCACAAGTGGGCGAGACCCAGTAGTAAAAGTAGGTCATACTAATAAGTCGGGCCAGCAGTTGGTAATACAGTGTAGAAGAAGTCCTTTGTACCAAGATTCTATGTACCAATATTCTTTGTACCAAGCTAAGGGACTGACCTCCTTCAGTCGAGGCTAAGGAACTGAACACCTTAAAATTACATCTCTACTTCTTCCTCTGCCTCTCTTGTACAATTCGCCTCTGTATTCAATTGAAAAAAAAAAAGCCTTCTGCGCAGGCGAAACGTTTCAGCAATAATATATAATTGTTGTGCTAGTGTGTTATTCATCAACTTCTCGGTATTGTATAATATCAGTATATAATTCCACTAGTGCACCACCTCTATAACGACCACCACGGCTTCCACAATCACGGTCACCATTACAACCATCACCATTACCAGTGCCACCACCGCTACCATAATATATTCACCTCCAGCTCCACAACATTTACTAGTACTTCTAGTACTATTACCATCACCACCATCACCACCACCACCACCACCACCACACCTCAGCACTAAACCCACAGACACGCACGTCCTCCCTCCCTTAGTTTTTCCCGTCTATGTATTTTACAGTCTGTTGCAATTCAGACTAGTTCGCTGAACCGAGCCATGGTGCTCCCCGTGCAATATGGGATCCATATGCAAGGTAATAGTTTCTGCCACTTCTTTCTTAATGAGGGGCAGCTTCTCGTTCTTAGTGTGAGGCGAGCACGATATCTTCACAGTGAGTACTGAGTATGGAGGGAAGTCATGGACAGACGTACTGAATTGAATAAGGATGTTCAGTTTGACTAGATTACTCACATTTGCCTTGTCAGTCAGTTAGTTCATAAACACTGGCATGTTGTAGACACGACACAGAACATCCCTGAGCTGTAATGATGTCGTCGGAGTCACCAGAATCTTAGCACATTGTAGACACGACACAGAACATCCCTGAGCTGTAATGATGTCGTCGGAGTCACCATAATCTTAGCACAGATGTGTGGGTTCATTATTCTTTCATATACAGTAGGAAGCTTCAATTCTTCCGTCATGTTATGTCTAGCGCACACTGAAGCAGTAAGAATTATCCTCATGGTGGTGTCCTGTATTTATTAAGTCTATGGAGAGTTAATCATGTGTAAGGGCATGGTAGTTCATGAGAGATCTGATAAACATTGCGTTTATCACAATGTTTATCAATATTTTTTCCTAAATATGTTTTAAAAGGCTTACGTCTCTCTCCAAGCCTGCAGTGCAGGATTGTAGAACTTAGCAGCAGTATTATTCAGCAGTTGTATAAAGACTAGCTGCTAGCATCAGTCTGAATAACTAGATCAGTTTAATACTAACACAGCCAACTGCAAAAAAAAAAAAATAAAAAAAAAACATATCACGGACGGGATTAGAACCCGCGATCAGAGTCTCAAAACGTCGCAGTCTGAAGTTTTGAGACTCTCTGATCGCGGGTTCTAACCCCGTCCGTGGTATGGTTTGTTTGCAATCGTGTCATTACGATTTCGTGAGTCAGAGCCAGCTGCACGAAAACTCGCCAAAAACATATCTGAAAATACAGGAGGAAGGATAATATCACGCACTTGAGAATTCTACTTACAAAATAGACACCAGGAAAGTCATGACAGATAAAAATGACCTGAAAAGTACTCAGGCCAAACGTTTCGTATTTCGTTTGTCTGGATACTGTACCCCCTCATACGAATCGGCTATCATGATGACTGACAAAGAATCAACGTCAGCTTGTGACAGGCAGGAGGCGGAGTTACAATGTGGTATCTCTCTGTCCACTGTTAGAAATCGTCCTGCTGAAAGATAACTCTGATAGACTAGAAAACACAGAACTGAGAGCTCTGGTATCAAGCACTATGATTTTATTCCGATGAGAATATTGTGTGTATAAGCAAACAAAACGTCCACCAGATTGTGTGACACGGTGACTGTCAGAATTAGGTTGGGATATCGTCACCTGAGGCAGATGCAAGCAACCTCAGGTGAGACTCCCATCACTGTTTATTCTACATTTAAGCTTCGTGAACATGATGAGGCACACGGCCTTGTACCATTATATAGTCGAATGTGCAGCTGTTAGTGACTTAGGTCTGGTGGGACGTAGTACTGGACACAGTGTGTATACTTTATCTGCTCTTAACTGCTGGAGGATATACTGACTGACTGTCTTGTGTACTCTCTCTCTCTCTCTCTCTCTCTCTCTCTCTCTCTCTCTCTCTCTCTCTCTCTCTCTCTCTCTCTCTCTCTCTCTCTCTCTCTTTCTCCCTCCTTCCCTCCCACTTACGTTCCCTCTCTCTCCCTCCCCCATCCATCCTTCCCTCTTTCAACACTTACCGTTATGACGGACACATTTCCACGTAACCTGTAATTGAACTCAAATACGAATAGAAAAAATGTAATGAAAAAACAGTAAACATTTAAAAAAATCAAACTCTATGCGTTTCAAAGCAATTTCAAACAATCGCATATAAAGCCAAAAAAGAAAACCCTGACAATTTGACATGCATGAGAGCAAATCCAGTGCAATTTTGGGGTCATTATTTAAGATTAATATTTGAGTGCAATTGAGCATTACTAGCGGTAAGTACACTAACACAAAATTGCCTCATTGTCTGAAGGAAGGACTCGAACCTGAATATATGTATTCTTCACAGCAGTCGAGGCTCTAATACAAGTCAACTCACCATTACTCTCCACCCCATTAGAACCAATGACGGAAGTTGAAGATTGAGAGTGTATGTATGCGTATACATCATATATATATATATATATATATATATATATATATATATATATATATATATATATATATATATATATATATATATATATATATATATATATATATATACATATATATATATATATATATACATACATAACAGGGGAGCATGTAATGCTCCCATATAGAATAGGGGAGCATGTAATGCTCCCATATAGAATAGGGGAGCATGTAATGCTCCCATATAAAATAGGGGAGCCGCACAGTGCGGATATACCCAAGTCTGTTAAGAAAAAGGAAAGCTATTCTTCAGTGTAAGATTGCAGTATGGCTCATTTGCATAAACCACATAACGTTGTTAGTCTCCCGCAATTACACAGCAATAACACCGTAACTGCGTCTTTTTCCTGCCCACCTCTGCCCTCCAGCCATCTTCAACACTCACTGCTGCATTCAATGGACACTTTTTTTTTTTATCTCCTGCGCATGTGACGACACACTCAGCATTATATATTTTGTATCAGATGACAAAGAAACAAAACAGAAAATAAGTTGTATGTAAGCAGAGAAAGGGAGGGGGGAGAGAGAGAGAGAGAGAGAGAGAGAGAGAGAGAGAGAGAGAGAGAGAGAGAGAGAGAAAGGAGAGAGAGAGAGAGAGAGAGAGAGAGAGAGAGAGAGAGAGAGAGAGGAGAGAGAGGAGAGAGAAGGAGAGAGAAGGAGAGAGAGAGCAAGGAGAGAGGAGAGAGAGCAAGGAGAGAGAGAGAGGAGAGAGAGGAGGAGAGAGGGAGAATTAGAGAGAGGAGAGAGAGGAGAGAGGAAGAGAGAGAGAGAGGAAGAGAGAGAGAAGGAGAGAGGAGGCGAGAGGAACAGAGAGGGGAGGAGAGAGAGAGAGAGAAGGAGAGATCACGGTCAGCAGGATTCGAAGCGACGTAGGGGAGGCAGGCAAGGCTCTAGACCACTCGGCCATTCGTCACTTAGGGAACCTCACCAGCATCCTTGACGTGGTTTCTAATCCTGCTGACTTCGATCTCTCTCTATATACCCACTTGTTACCGCCTCGTGCACTGAGAGAGAATTAAGAATTAAAAATAAACTTCGTAAATTAATTAACGCAAAGATAACAGAACCACCAAGAAGTGTTATCAGTAAGTCATTTACACACAAAACGAGAGCTTCACTGAACACTTAGGCGAGGATTATGAGATGCAGCTGGTGTTTTCTTGTCAGGAGAAGTGGGAAAAAATCATCTGACATGAGTCTGAGTCATGTGATGGCCCTTTCAGTCGAGTTTTCATGGGACTGAGGCCGTTCTCTGGATTACCGGTTACGTGACCGAAGCTATTTCCTGGATTACCGGTTGTGGGAACTAAGACCAAAGGCCAGTTTATGGACTTTGGGTGAATGCTAGTAACTAAAGGTACTATTTATCTTAAAGGTTGGCGACCTAAAGACTACAATAGCTGCTCCTTGAAGTCCTTGTCTCCCCGTAGCTGTTAGAGATTTTCATCTAAATTATTTTTGGGTTAAATATAGGTCACTGATTACTTTTATGTCATTAGGTCAATTCTAATGCAAGGATTTTGATGCAAATCAAATAAGTGATTATCTCTTGCAGGTTATGAGACAACTGGTTTTGGACAAAAGATAGAGCAAAAGTTATAAGGGTTAAACGTGTCGTAACATATGATCCACTATCGATCAGGTATATGACACCCGGTAAGATCACGTAATGTATGCCCGTGGTTTATAATGTTCCCCGGTAGAAAGAATTACTGACGATGCCTCTTTTGACAGGTTCACGTTTCTTGCATTTCAGCGAGGTGCGCCTGCTGCAGCTCTCCCTTTAGTTGTCATCATCAAATAGTTGAATCACTCAGACTAGAATTAACACCGACAGGTACTCCCGTACTTCCACGTTTCAACGTGACGTGATCTTGTCTCTGCAACTGTTTCCACGGGGCATAGCCTAGCGCCTAGCCTTTGATGGCAGTTGTGGTTATGTTCCTAACTCAGAGAACAGTGTCTTCCTCAGCTCAGAGGTGTTCCTAGCTTAATTTAGCCTACTAGCTACGTCATTAGGCTAAAAGGTTATTTCTACCTTCTCCAGAATGTCTTAAAATAGCAAGACAGCTTCAGTATTTATCTAGGAATTATTTTTCCTAGATAAACACTGGAGTTGTCTTGCTATTTCTAGATAGCAGAACAAAGAGATGTCTCGTCCGGGGCCATATATGGTATGGTGTGCGTTTCGTCCCTCTCCTCCTGTTTCGAAAGGGGGGTCACGACCCCCTCGCTCCTCCTGTCGGGGAGAATTTCTCTACACCAGTCATGTGACCGAGACCTTCAGCTGGTCTACCTCTCTCCCTGTAAAAAAAATCACGTAGGATTCGTTTGTAGGATTTTCACCCCATTTATAAAACTAGCATCACCATGTATTAGTGTTTTAGTATTCAAAGAAGGAATAGCATTACTTTAAAACCCAAAGGCATTATATTATTGAAGATAATTTATGTATCCGATAAATCTGAGTCAACGTAATATTGTTGGAGGTTCAATAAACAGGTTTACTTTTCAAGGTCTCTTTATAAATACTTATGAAAACTCCTAGGTTTCAAAGACAGGTAGACTCTTGCTCTTTCCAAGTTTACAACAAACCCACCTGTAAGAACGACCCCTTATACGACACTGGCTTCTTTTAGCGTATATAATTGCAGTCCAGACTTTCTGGAAGGCGAGTAACAGTATTAACAATGCTTTCAGAAACTCAAACATTATTTTTTTATTCGAAGTTCTAAATAAAGAGAAAAAAATCATAAGTGAACCAGCAGTAAAGCACAGATATCTAGACGTCCCGTATAGTAAAGCCGCTTCCGATATCACAAAAATTGAGCCAAATCGATATTAAAGTGTCACCACTGTCATCACGATTCACATGATGAAACGCACAGGAAATGATCGTAATCAGACAGCGGATACCGGAGTTTACTAAATCCTAAGTGGAGATTGCAGCAAGGTTTACACAGATGAAACTACCAGGACTCGAACCACTTGTAACAACGAACACAGACGCTCAACCCGATGAACTGAACAATGACTGCCTCCAGAACAGCAACTAGCACAGCTATTTAAGGAGATTTTCTTATGCAAAACTAGCATTGAGAGAGGGTGAAAAATATAAAAGAAAATTGAGAAATAGCGACAACCAACACAACCAGAATCATGGACGCTCTCAGTTGAACAAACACAACTGTACAGTTAACCAAACTTACCGTCATGAACTACTCAGCACAGGCTAATGCTATTACTACTACCAATATTACTACAATAAACCACTACTAAAAAGAAACTGCTACAAAAAACCATTACTACAAGAAACCACTACTACAAGAAACCACTACTATTACTACCACCACTACAATAAACCACCACTACTACAATAAACCACCACTACTACAATAAACAACCACCACTACAATAAACCACTACCACTAAAATAAACCACTACCACTACAATAAACCACTACCGCTACAATAAACCACTACCAATACAATAAACCACTACTAGTACAATAAACCACTACTAGTACAATAAACCACTACCAATAAACCACTACTACTACAATAAACCACTACTACTACAATAAACCACTACCACTACAATAAACCACTACCAATACAATAAACCACTAATACTACAATAAACCACTACTACTACAATAAACCACTACCAATACAATAAACCACTACCAATACAATAAACCACTACCAATACAATAAACCACTACCACTACAATAAACCACTACCACAATAAACCACTACCACTACAATAAACCACTACCACTACAATAAACCACTACCAATACAATAAACCACTAATACTACAATAAACCACTACTACTACAATAAACCACTACCACTACAATAAACCACTACCACTACAATAAACCACTACCACTACAATAAACCACTACCACTACAATAAACCACTACCACAATAAACCACTACTACTACAATAAACCACTACCACTACAATAAACCACTACCACTACAATAAACCACTACCACTACAATAAACCACTACCACTACAATAAACCACTACCACTACAATAAACCACTACCACTACAATAAACCACTACCAATACAATAAACCACTACCACTACAATAAACCACTACCACTACAATAAACCACTACCACTA
>NC_091317.1:24318278-24370778 GCF_038502225.1 Cherax quadricarinatus
AACAAGACCACAAAGCGCAGTAAATGGAGGAGGAAGAGAAAAAAAAGAGCAAGAAATTGTACATACACCTAGTGGCGTCTCGCTGGGGGCTGTGTCGTCACCTCATTCAACTTGGGAGAGGGAAGGGGAACACGACGAGGAGCAAATAACACCCAAAAAAAAAAAAAAAGGCCAAACAAACATGCACGACAGGAGAGCCAAAGGTGGTGTCCCGCTTGGGGCTAGCTTGTCACCGTGTCTAATACGTGAAAAATAAATACTTCGCCAGCGTTTAGCCATTGAAACATCGTCACCGGAGCACTTCATCCGCCATATATGCGTCTCGTGGGGGCAATAAAATTTCTCCGTCACCCGTGTTAGCCGAGAAAGTAGAAAATTCCTTGCATGATGAGTATGCTAATCGACCGTAACGACATCACCTGCGTTGTGTTGCATCTCAAATTGTCTCACGGGAACACGCGAACCTCAATTGACGGACGCGTTTCCATTATGTGTTTTAAGTACCACCAGTTGTTGACCTTGTTGTGGGTTTATGAGGTGACGACCAACTCTTATTTTATGGGTTAATATGTTATGGGTTATGTTGTGGGCATACAAGATGCTGAGTGCATTTTATTTTATAGGTTTATAAAGCGACTGACGAGCTTTATTACGAGGGTTTATAAGACAACGAGGGGGTTTATTTTAGGGGGTTAAAGAACTATGAATGGGTTTTGTTTGTGATAAATGGTTTAAAACAGACAAGTAGAAGATTGAGACACTTATGCAACATATGGGAATCTTTACTGAGGAAACGTTTCGCCACACAGTGGCTTCATCAGTCCAATACAAAGCAGAAAGGTCTCCAGGCTGAGGGACTGATTACTTCAAACTCCTCCTCTCCTTACACCTTTCTGCTTTGTATTGGACTGATAAAGCCACTGTGTGGCGAAACGTTTCCTCAATAAAGATTCCCATATGCTGCATAAGTGTCTTATTGTTTGAATAAAGGCTCTAGAGAAGGCTTCATTCACACAAGATAAGCTGAAGCAAATAAACCTTTATTTACATATCACTGAAGTAAAGCACAGTTAGTAATCCAGGAAGACAAGGCCAGAAAGCGGTGTCTCGAGGCGGTCACCATTCAGCTCACTAACACAATACATCAAGACAGAGGTGTGTGTACACAAGGGAACACCATCGCCCACGTTACCCTTGACTAGCAAAGATTTTGCCCTGAGGGGTGACTTTATTGGGCAGAGCCACTCATCCTGCGAGTGGACATACCACCATAAACATAGGACATTACAGCCCAAGTAGTTGACACGCCATTGTTGATATTAAGGTCGTCCATGGGTACTACCTAGCCTGCAGTTGCTACACCAGCCTACCACATTTACAGGAAACCTAAAGTAGTTCTTGCCATCGCCGTCTCTGCTCTTTTATTTTCATTTTTCTTTTTTTTATTTTATTAACACATCGACCGTTTCCCACCAAGGCAGGGTGTCCCGAAAAAGAAAAACTTTCATCATTCACTCCATCACTGTCTTGCCAGAGGCATGCCTACACTACAGTTATAAAACTGCAACATTAACACCTCTCCTTCAGAGTGCTGTCACTGTACTTTCCATCTCCAGGACTCAAATCCGGCCTGCCGGTTTCCCAAAATCCCTTCATAAATGCTACCTTGCTTACTCTCCAACAGCACGTCAAGTCCTAGAAACCATTCGTCCCTATTCGCTCCTGTCTAATACGCTCACGCACGCTTGCTGGAAGTCCAAGCCCCTTGCACACAAAGCCTCCTATACCCCCCTCCCTCCAACCTTTCCTAGACCGACCCCTACCCCGCCTTCCCTCCACTACAGATTTGTATAGTCTCGAAGTCATTCTATTTCGTTCCACCCTCTCTACATGTCCAAACCATCTCGATAACTCCTCCTCAGACCTCTGAATAATAGTTTCGGTAATCCCACACCTCCTAATCTCCAAACTACGGATTCTCTGCATTATATTCACACCACACATTGCCCTCACACACGACATCTCCACTGCCTCCAGCCTTCTCCTTGTTGCAACATTCACAACCCATGCCTTACACCCATACAAGAGTATTGGTATAACTATACTCTCATACATTCCCCTCTTTGCTTTGTCTCCCCAGACTCCTCAGTGCACCACTCATCTTTTTCCCCTAGTCAATTCTATGATTCACCTCATCCTTCATAGACCCATCTGCTGACATGTCCACTCCCAAATACCTGAACACATTCACCTCCTCCATGCTCTCTCCCTCCAATCTGATATCCAGCCTTCCATTACCTATTCTTTTTTTTATCCTCATCACCTTACTCTCTCCTATATTCACTTTTAACTTCCTTCTTTTACATACCCTACCAAACTCATCCACCAACCTCTGCAACTTCTCTTCAGAATCTTCCAAAAGCACAGTGTCATCAGCAAAGAGCAACTGTGACAACTCCCACTTTATGTTAGATTCTTTATGTTTTAACTCCATACCTCTTGCCAACACCCGAGCATTTACTTCTCTTACAACTCCATCTTAATATATTAAATAACCACGGTGACATCACAAATCCCTGTCCAAGGTCTACTTTTACTGGGAAATAATCCCCCTCTCGCCTACATACTCTAACCTGAGCTTCACTATCCTCGTAAGCAATTTTCGTGTAACGTATTCTTTATTTTTTTTTGTAATATACTGTACAGCATCAACTCAGACTGAAAGCAAAAAATCTCGCAAACTCATCCTTTAAATTTCTAATTTGAATTTTCATTGTACTCTGCTGCAGTGTTACTCTAAATCTGTAGTCTATATTTTCGTGATGTTGGTGGTAGTGCTGATGGTGGTGCTAATGATAGTGGTGGTGCTAGTGTTGATGGTGGTAGTGGTGTTGATGGTGGTACTGGCGATGGTGGTACTGATGGTGGTGGTGCTGATAGTGGTGGTGCTGATGGTGGTGGTGCTGATGATGGTGGTGCTGATGGTGGTGGTGCTGATTGTGTGTGGTGGTGGTGCTGGTGCTGATGGTGCTGATGCTGATGATTGTGCTGATGATTGTGCTGATGGTGGTGCTGATGATGATGGTGATGGTGATGATGATGCTGATGGTGATGGTGGTGCTGATGATGCTGATGGTGATGGTGGTGCTGATGGTGATGGTGGTGCTGATGATGCTGATGGTGATGGTGGTGCTGATGATGCTGATGGTGATGGTGGTGCTGATGGTGATGGTGCTGATGGCGATGGTGATGGTGGTGCTGTTGATGATGGTGCTGATGGTGATGGTGATGGTGATACTGATGGTGATGGCGCTACTAACACAAACCACACAAACTTCGTGAATATTTTGTCACTATCAAGCAGCTTTACACTTCACATTTCCTCTGCAGTATTGTTAGTGGCATTTCTGGCAAGACTGACACTGAATCTGAAAACAAAACCAAGTCAGTTCTTGTTTTACATAAATTAATTCGTGACCAATCTAAGGGAAACTAATACCATCTGGGTTAACTGGTACTCAGTCAAGGGTTCCAAAAGTCTTTTGATAATGACTGACAATTTTTTCCCGGCAACATCACTGCCATTCACTGTTAATAATGGCTTATCATTCACTGTTTAAATGGTTAATCATTCACTGTTTAAATGGCTAATCATTCACTGTTTATAATGGCTAATTATTCACTCATTACAATCGGCGTTATTGCTGGGTTTCTGCTCACGGATTTAACTCTAAAGTTACCTCACCTTCATCTCAGGGAGAACTTCTCTTCCTTCCCTTCCTACTGTGGCATTGTTTGTTATTCAGGTGACGTACATAAGCCAGCACACTGATCACATATGTGGCCCTCTTCACCTGACCTCCTAATTCTGTGTAATTTTGTGCACTTTAAAAGGAGGCATTCTTAGGTTAGTTTTTGTACTCAAGATCCACCGAGAACTGAACGTTGTTAAATAGAAATATTACTAATAAAGTTGGTAGAATTACCGACAATATGTAAAGTAAAAGGACACAAGTGCAACTAATGTGACATTTATTGTGGCAACGTTTCGCTCTCCAGGAGCTTTATCAAGCCATTACCTTGATAAAGCTCCTGGAGAGCTAAACGTTGCCACAATAAATGTCACATTAGTTGCACTTGTGTCCTTTTACTTTACAGAAATATTACTGTCAATGTGTCTTTGATTCATCATTTATAAGCTTCTGCTCAATTTACATTTCTTAGTGTGTCTTATTGCATTGCCCTTTATAGTCTTATTCCTTCACATGTGGCTGTGTAATCGCTTTATCTCTGTTTATGCTTTGGTGCTGCGTTGTTTCCAAATTATCGTTCCGCATCCCTCGTTGTTATTGGTTATTTCTTTCTGACCCTCATACTAATCTCATTTTTTTTTCTGCCTTTGGTTTCCCCTCTGTTCTTGATCCCATTCTTCTCGTGAGTAGGAGTGCGCGCATTGGAGTACGA
Source organism: Cherax quadricarinatus (assembly GCF_038502225.1). NCBI lineage: Eukaryota > Metazoa > Arthropoda > Malacostraca > Decapoda > Parastacidae > Cherax > Cherax quadricarinatus. Next base: position 24,322,743 of record NC_091317.1, read on the forward strand.
TTCGAAGCAGGTATGGTCGTAAATCAGAGTACCTGGGCGTGACCTGCACCTCCCCCGTAGGATTCCTTATATCACTTCCCCAACGCCCACGACCTGTGGGGAATGCGATAGGTTCTGCCCAGCTTTATTACTAAGAGAAGGTGGCCCTGTAGGTGAACCGTGTCGCCTACCACACACGCAGAAAAACACCTCGCTCCTCCTACCTGCCTCCTGCTGGTGCTACCAGGGCAGGTCAGTCTCGCACCACCAGTTATAAGCGTTCACATTTCAACGTTTCCCATTTTACAGCCACTTCGTTGCCACATATACCGAAATTGTTTATTTAAGATTTATATTAAATTCACGGATCTATAGGTTTATATAACTTATCCTAAACTCTGCCAAAAATAACCTAACTTAACTGGGCAGGCGATGCAAAATGCCCCCAATAAAAAGTAGGGGCGCCATTGGTACACTAAGGGAAAACACCATAAGTGTCCGGGGCCCAAAACTGTTCAACAGCCTCCCATCAAGCATTAGGGGAATTGCCAATAAACCCCTGGCTGCCTTCAAGAGAGAACTGGACAGATACCTAAAGTCAGTGCCGGATCAGCCGGGCTGTGGCTCGTACGTTGGACTGCGTGCGGCCAGCAGTAACAGCCTAGTTGATCAGGCCCTGATCCATCGGGAGACCTGGTCATGGACCGGGCCGCGGGGGCGTTGATCCCCGGAATAACCTCCAGGTAACCTCCAGGTAACCTCCAGGTAACCTCCAGGTAACCTTACCCAACCTAAAATAACCAAATCTAACAATCTAATTGAACGCAATGCTATGAAAATTTACAAAACGAAACATTTATAAATTTTCCTGAAACTTAAAAAAATTACCATTGGGAGCCACGTAAGGAAACTTGGGAAGAAAAAATGAGTATACAAGGAGGAGAGGTAAGAACGAGGAAGAACACGAGGAATAGGATGAAGAGAAGAGGAGGAAGAATAGGAGAAAGAGAGGAGAAAGAAAGAAAGAAGGGAGGGAGAAAGAGGGAGAAAGAACAGTATTATTATTATAATCAAGGGGGAAGCGCTAAACCCGGAGGATTATACAGCGCCTGGGGGGGGGGATGTGGAAGGCATTCAGGCTTAATTCGGGGAACTGGAGCACAAATCCAATTCCCTAAATCAAGAGCCCCTCACCAACATCAAGGAACCTTCCTTGAGGGGAGAAAGAACAGTAGCAAAACTGCTACTATTCCCAGCTCTCCCACCCTTAACCAGCACTCCCACTATCACCAACACTCCCTTCACCATCACTCTCACTACTGTCAAACAATTCCACTATCACCCTTTCTGAAACCTTCACTATCAACGCTAGTATCACCATCAGTGCCACCACCACAGTTAACATCATTGCCTTTATGGCCCTACAATTATCACCCCCCTCCCTGTATCCATCACCACCATACCTATCCCCATCATTCTCTTCCCTACAACCCTGCCCCTGTTTTAACCATCACCACCATAACCAGTCTGATGCAAACTAACAGTTTACCTATTCCAAAATTAACAATATGCCTGGCAATAATGCATTCATATTTATTCTTACATGTTCCGTTCACCAGAGTCAGCATATCGTAAGCATAAGAGGAGCGAAACAGTGCGTGAACAACTCGTTTCCTCATTCTCCAAGTCGTCGTAAAAATACTTTTCCTTCAACTATTTATCTTCGAAAACCATATAAATTTGCATTGTTTAAGTTGCGGCACGAAGATACCCGAGTATAATTTCCAGCATATTTCTTATATTTGGCAAGTGTGCATAAACTGCGCATCCACTGTGTCTGGCCAGGGAAGTCCCTGGAACCCTCATCAGACACCGTTGTCTCTGTACGCTGTTCAAGAAACACTACCCAGCTCTGAATTCACCTCACAGTATCAACAGGGTTAATACTGTAGGCTATTTACATAGATACAAATATACGGTGCTAATATAAGCTAGAAAATGATTGGCCATTTTTCCCCAGCATTTCATTACATTGCTGTATATCTATTTATGTTTAATAAAGCACATTCATTAAGAGTTTAATTCACATATTTATTGGATTAATAATTGGTTTTCTATATATATCACACCCGCCTATTAACATACCCGAGGCTTTATTCCACTACGCCACCAAGCTTCAAACACCAGGTGTCCCCTAAGTACATTGGACATGTCACTCCTAAGACTTGTGCATCTGTGGCTGTAGATAGCTACAGGAACTAATTATATATATATGTCGTGCCGAATAGGCAGAACTTGCGATTTTGGCTTAAATAGCAACGCTCATCGTGCCATACAGGACAAGCAAAAATTTGTGTATGGAATAATTTCGCCAAAATCATTCTGAACCTAACGTAATAAATATATTTCACTGTTTGTTTAGTATTAAATTATTGTAAACAAATCTAAAATATATTTAGTTAGGTTAGGCTAAAATAAATTACTCTTGTTATAATAAGGTTAGGTAAGTTTTCTAAGATTCTTTTAGTGCAAAATTGTAATTTTTTACATTAACATTAATGAAAAAAATATATCTTTAAACGTATAAGAGAAAATTTTAGAAAGGACTTAATTTTAAACGAGTTCTTACTAATTGACCAGTTTTACATATTCGGCACGACATTATATATATATATATATATATATATATATATATATATATATATATATATATATATATATATATATATATATATATATATATTTTACATATTATATATTTTTTTTTTATTATCACACCGGCCGATTCCCACCAAGGCAGGGTGGCCCGAAAAACTTTCACCATCATTCACTCCATCACTGTCTTGCCAGAAGGGTGCTTTACACTACAGTTTTTAAACTGCAACATTAACACCCCTCCTTCAGAGTGCAGGCACTGTACTTCCCATCTCCAGAACTCAAGTCCGGCCTGCCGGTTTCCCTGAATCCCTTCATAAATGTTACTTTGCTCACACTCCAACAGCACGTCAAGTATTAAAAACCATTTGTCTCCATTCACTCCTATCAAACACGCTCACGCATGCCTGCTGGAAGTCCAAGCCCCTCGCACACAAAACCTCCTTTACCCCCTCCCTCCAACCCTTCCTAGGCCGACCCCTACCCCGCCTTCCTTCCACTACAGACTGATACACTCTTGAAGTCATTCTGTTTCGCTCCATTCTCTCTACATGTCCGAACCACCTCAACAACCCTTCCTCATGACAAGTAATGTACGAATTCTCTCATTATATTCACACCACAAAGACATGACATTTGCCTCCAGCCTTCTTTGACGCTTCATATAAGAGCGTTTACTATACTCTCAACATTCCCCTCTTTGTCCAAGGACATTACACTCCTAAGTGTATTCTATGTCATAACCCATGTCCACTCCCAAATATCTGATCTGTGCAAGATGTGAATCTTAAAGTATTTTCATTTGATTCCTTACAAAATGTCATTACAAAGTATTGTAAACATGCTGAGTGGATGGGTATACCATAAAGGAGAGATAACATGTTCCAGGTGTACACACTGTGGAATAGCCAAATCACATACTGAGAGGGAAATAGTGCTGAAGGTGTCATAATGGATCTCTTGCTCTCTCATCACCTTGATGCCAAAGTTGCACGAGACAACAGAGAACATTCACCATGTCATGTCAGGAGAATCGGGAATACGAATTTGTGAAAGTAACCTTCCTGAAAACCTATACATTGGTATTCGCCAAATGCCAGCAAAAAAATAACCTGTGAATCTTACTACGACTCTGCTCATCGTAAAACAGAAAAATCTCTTTTGCACGGATGTGTCCTGCTGCAGAGGTTCCGTGGATTTCAGTAAGCTGATGCTGCTTGAGCACTTTATATCCAAAACAGTTAATGATATCCAAAGATATCTTGATGTGCACATCAGTCGCGCAAGCAAGTGAAATGGCGGATACATACGAGTTACATCACAGCTGAAAGCCAAAGTTCACTTGTCCAGTCTTAACACAGTCAGTTACGACCTACTAAGGCCTTTTATCAAGACAATACTTCCCAGAGGAATTACGTACCTGAATTAGGACAGTTCGTAGAGACACCTATGAACAGGCGACCAGCGACTGGCCAGGAGCAGCCATAAAACTGGTCTCATTGTAAGGCGGAATTAGAGAGCAGAATGCTTCTAGTGTAGCTAGCCAGGGCACCCTCGTCAGTAGTGCTTCAGCAATGACAGATTGGATCCCGATAAATAACAAAAAGGCACAATACCGTGACTGGAACAATACACAAATAACTGATCGGTCCCGTTATTTAACTCGATGGTGTAGGTCAAAGCGGTTCAAGCGTTAGGCGACCCTCTTCGACCAGACATGAACAGTAACTGACAACAGTTACTGTCATTTACGTTACTCTGCTGTCATCTACCCGCCCCCGCTGTCATCCACGCCAACCTGCTGTCGTCTAACTCCCTTTTCTGTCGTATACGCCACTCTGCTCTCATCTACCCTCCCCCCCCCCCGCTGTATTATGAGAGCAGGAACTACTACAGCAGCTCGGATCAATGTTCGAAATGGACACACCTGACCAACGAAAAAAAATCAAAGCCACAATGCACCCATTTTTCATTACCTCTCTGGTACCTACGAAATATTCAGTCATTAACTTATGTCACATGATTCAGGGACTCTGGGGCATATTACATGTTTCGATTCTTAGTCATAAGTTTGTCATCTTCCACAAACACAAAGGCTAACCTAAGGTGATCTCCGCACATTACGCAGGAGTTGGAGGGTTTTAAATGAAAAAAAAAAAAAATTTGATTGGTAAACCAGGATTCAGTCATCTGCTGGGATGGTACCAGACGCTATTGCATCTCACTCATTCGGAGAACCTTTCCAGAAACCTACTAACTGTAGATTCTCAGTTAATATCTTTTAGTGCTCTGGAACCTGTTAGTAATATAACAGCAGGAAGAGGCTTTCTCTCAATCTGCCCGCGCACAGCAAGTCTCTGAGGAAGATGCAGTTAATAAGAGTACAACCTTTAACATCGGTCTTTTCGTCATGATTATGTGATAAGATTCACCAGCTAGCATGAAGGAGCATCGAAATGAGAAAATTAAACCATAAGGAGCCTCATAACAAAGTGATGTAGGTGGCACACAGCAGTCCTAGGTGTTACGAAAACCTTGGCAAAATACTGCAAAATATTTGTTCTGCTTACATATGGCAAGAAATGTTTCGGCTCTCTCCCAGACTTGTGCCACTTGGCAGATAACAGGGAAAGCTAATCGTCCTTTAACACCAGCCTCATTATTAGTAATACCAGCGTGTGGTCAACCTTTCTCTAGGCTTGCCATATGCTGCGTTTGTCTCTTATCTCTGACTCTTATGATTAACTAGTATCCCTGTACCATTATGTGTACATTTACTAGCTATTCTGCAGTAAGTACATTATATGAGACATCAGAGCGCGCACTGTGGCACGAGCTCTTTTTTTTTCAAGGTACCTCGGGAAATTCAGTCGAACCATTGATCAAACCTCACATCTAAGAACTTTCAAGAAATTCTTTCCCAGTTGAGTATAATTCAAACAGTCGCTTCTCTATCCTCCTGAATCAAAAGTTGTCCTTGAAAGGTTTCAATAGATGCTCAAAAGATGTTACAAGCGCAGGTAATGGACCATACTGCAGAATGAGACGAGGAAGTACTTTCATTACTTTATGTTATGAGCGAGAGCCTGTAGGAATCGCTTAGCATTAGTCATTTTGAGGTGATAATTGATTATAGCATTAGGGAGCCTCTCGCTCTGCTGGAAGAGTGCTGGATCGATGGTGAGAGTACTGTTCCTCCCTCGCGCGTCCCTAGCTTCGGGATATACTTTGTCATGTACGGGTTCTGGCTATAGTTATCCTGAGAGTAGCGCAACGAACCACGAAGTCCAAATATGGCAAGTCAGTTGCGTCACGTTCGTTTTCGGCAGGCGATTTGCTCTTGATCCAGTAACAGTGCAAGGTAATATGATGCTGGCAAGATTCACAGGATTCTTTAATATCAAAGTTGATACGTCAGTTGCATCAACCGTTCATTTTTATTGCTCATGCTGTGGATGAAAAACAAATGAGCATAGCGCGATGGGTTCTACACGTTCAGCCAATTTTCTACAGAATGGGAGAGCACAATATGCTGCCTGACACGCTAGCCAGGTCACTACGACAATGAAAAACCATCCAGTTGTTGAAGCTAGCAAATTATAAAACACTATATTAAGGAATAAATACATTGTAGACATCACAGTATGGTAACCACCGTACCATGTATACCTCGAATCCAATAACTCAATCTCTAAAACATTCTATAGAAAGTGAAGATGTTGCTAGTTTCTTTGAATCTGGGTCCCCACCACCCTTGTCTTGGATTACCGATGTTGAGGTAATTAATAAAGAATTCTATTTTCCTTGTGGAAGCCATAGATATAAATACATCTAATAGCAACCATTCAGTTATAAATTATATATACAATGATGGTGTTTATTAATTGCAAGTGTAGATTTTCTTGACACAAACTTGGTTCTAATTTAAGGAAGGTGTGATGCCATGAAGAAGGAGAGGCGCTCGTTAATTAAACGATTTACACCCAGACCCAGACAGGTAGCATGTAATACAAATCCTGATAAAACATTTATTAGACAAAATACTGTCTGGAGTATTGTGACTCTCTGATCGCGGGTTCAAACCCCACCCGTGGTATGGTTTGTTTGCAATCGTCTCTTTACGATTTGGTGAGTCAGGGTTTCCTCTGTCAAGGCATCCCCATACCCCGTCGTAGGAGGAGGTAAATAATGATCACTACTCTGCTAGCACTGGGTAGCATCATACCTTGTTACTGTTCTGTTGCACAGTATAACATGTTGCATACACTGCTTGACAGTCTAGTGGAAAATTTATTTCGGTGGAAGGAGCATTGTGGCCACTATGATTTATCTCGTAAATGCGCCATAAGTAAATGTGAGTAAATGGCCTCGTCTTTTGCAGGCCAGTATTTGAATTAACTTCCTGGTATTAAAAACTAGTATAAATGCTATAATTGCAGTTAATTACGATCTGTACGGTGCGCATCACCTACTCCTAGACTGAGGGACTGATTACCTCAGCTTTTGCATATATTTCTTCAGTCTTCACATTATATCCTTGTATTAATAAGACACACTGGATGGCGAAACGTCTACAGATTAAAGATACCCAGATGTATCTAATTATTTAACTTTGATAAACCATATATGTTTGCTCCGTATAAGTCGAAGCAAGTAAGTGCGTGTAGACGACTGAGCAATCAGTGTGCCGGGCGAGGGAGGATCCTCGCCAGACACAGCTGTGGTACAGTGACACGCATCACTGGATCCAACTCTCCAGCAAAGTTTTCAACAGAGTTTAATATCTTAAGGATTGTTTTACATATAGGTAATGGTTAATGTGGTTTAAAAGCTGTCTATTACATGAAGGTAATTAAAGCTGCATATAACTATCAGTTAGGAATGTTTTAACATCTACTGGACGAAGCCGTTACACCACCAGACAAGAATACTTTAATACCTAAAACTGGCATTAAATTCTCAGCATATATACGCCGAGAGAAATACACCTCTCGGCGTATATACACTGTGATATGTAAAACAACCACAGGGGGAGATGAATGATAGCTCCAGGCCTTTCGTGTTGCAATCACATCAGGAGCTTGCAATGTTGCAGAAAGAGTAGGAAATCCAGGAAGGTCCGTTCATGTGAATGACTCTCCCACACTGTCATGTGTGTATAAATGTAGTGTTAACTTAAGCTAGATTTTTTTAAGCAAATTATTAAGGGCTTAATTTACCGTACATTCATCGTGTCATATTTAATAAAAATTCAGCAATTTTTTTTTCAATAATTTAACTTGCTCTTATAAGGAATAAGAAATGTTTATGTAGTATACCCCAGTTAATGTTATATAATAGACCTAAATCACCGTAAACTGAATTGTCATTACGACGACGACGACGACGACGTCGACCACCACCACCACCACTATCAGGATCGCCACCATATAACCGCAACCATTACTACCACCATCGCTACTATCGTCAATACTTCTATTACTATCATCACTCACACTAACACCACGCTGTCGCAAGTTAGTCTGTCCCTCCCCCCCGTCTCTCTCTCTCTCTCTCTCTCTCTCTCTCTCTCTCTCTCTCTCTCTCTCTCTCTCTGACACTTCTTCCTTTTCTCTCAATCTTTATCTCTCCCTCCTTCTAACTCTCTCTTCATTTCCCTTCCTCTTCCTCTCACTCTTTCCTCCACTTCTCCGTTACTTTGTCTTTCCTCTTTCCTCTTCACCAAAGGGAACACCAAGATGGAGAACACTCATTTCCTGGATTGATGACCTTCCTTTCCATTTGGTTAGACAAAGGGCGCACCCCCTACTTATGCCCTTCCACCCCTCCCCTGCCCTTCCACTCCTACCCTGGCCTCCCCCACAAGAGTGCCATCCCACACAATAGGCCGGAGACACTGTTTGTGGCACCCCCTAATAAGAAGGGAGCGTGGAGGCGGGTGTGAGAGGAGAGGGGAAGGAGAGGGGTGTAAGAAAATGGGATGGGATGAGAGAGGAGGGAAGAGAAGGAAGATTTTTTTTATTAGACAGAAATAGATATATTAGCAGTGTGCTTCTATCTTATTTCATATAGTTACACAATGGGAAAAAAAAAAGTTAAAGGGGTGGAGAAAGAAAATCAAGAAAGGGTGGAGAAAGAAGATCAAGAAAGTGAATAGAGAAGTGGCGGGGGAGATAATGAATAGGACACATGTGTAACACCTGTCAGTCAATGGCTTCATCAATTCAATACACAGGTTATTTGAAGACGTAGCTGGAGACGGTCGAAGATATGGTGATCAGTCCCTCAGCCTGGATGAAAGTGTTCACAGACGTAGTCTTGATGAATGCGAAGCAAAGGCAGAAGACTGTTCCTTATATTGGAGCCAGTAGACGCCTACCCTCTTCCACTGGTGGGCCCCACCCACGGTGATGATATCCTCAACTGCCGCACCTCATCTGACTCCTATATTACCAACTATCTTTTTACCTATGCTTCACATTCATCAAGACTACGGTGTTGAGCACCTTCATCCAGGCTGAGGGACTGATTACCTCATCTTCTGCTCTCTCGTGTTATAACACTTCAAACAACCTTTGTACTGATGAAGTCACTAGCTTTCTAAACTTCTTTATAATAAAGATGGCTACCGTAGAGGAGAGAGGGTGAGGGGGGAGAGAGAATGTGAGGGGAAAGAGAGAATGTGAGGGGGAAGAGAGAATGTGAGGGGGAAGAGAGAATGTGAGGGGGAAGAATGTGAGGGGGAAGTTGGAGGGGGGGGGTGATGTAAGGGAGAGGTGAGGAGAATATGGGAGGGGAGGGAAGGAAGAGGGGAGAGAGGATAAGATTAGAAAGGGAGGGGAGAAAGGGAAAAGAAGAGTAGGGGAGGAAGAGAAGAGCAGGGGAGGAAGGGAAGGGCAGGGGAGGGGAGGGAGAGGACACTGGTTGGTCAGTAGTTGTGGTAAACTGAAGAATGTTGGTTCGCTGGTTAATTGGCTTTAAAGCCTATAGGCACACAAGGCTCATTAAGCGTTGCATGTCACCTGTTCACTACCACTAGACAATTCTTTAATTCCAAATATGGGCGGCGGATTGGGACCAAAGTTAATTAAATGTGAAAATTAGCCTGGTCTCAGACAGGGCCTCGGGGGCCTTGACCCCCGAAACTCTCTCCAGGTCTCCAGGTATGTGCAACATCTGGGTATCTTTAATATAGACGTTTTGCCATCCACTGGATGGCGAAACGTTTCATATGTGTCTAATATTGCAGATGTGTCTAATTGCACGTGTGTCTAATTTTCATCTTGTCTGTATTGTATACCATTCATGTGCAACTCTAAGTGTATATAAGCCGAGATATACATCCATCCACGTGTACATGCACTGTTACTCATAGTACACGAATCATAAGTCATATACTCATCATTCTTCTACGTCTTTATCTTAGGGTAGGTCTCTCATTTGAGCCCTTAGTGCATGTGCAGCTGCTTCACTGCCTTGTGAGATCCCAAAGAACAAGTTGGTTTGGTTGAAGCAAGATGGCGGCTTCTGTAAGAATGTTTCTGACTGCCGCTTTGGCAACGAGACGTTATCAACGTCGCTGTGTCTGCTTCCCTCCTGTAATCCTCCTGCCCTTGCTTGCTGTGCCTCCACACTCCCTGTCCTCCTTGTTTTGCAGGAACAATGATACACCGAAGCAGAACGGCTTAATTTCTTCAGGTGTCATCGCAGCGAGACAGTTGTTGACGAAGTCTCTTTTTTCAGTGAAAGGAGGATCTCAACGGCTGCACATAGAAATGTACTAACCATCTCTGACAGAACCACCGAGAGAAACTGTGGGGAATGACACAATCACTTTGTGTATATCTGACTATTGCAAAATTAATGGCTCTGGGATGGAGTCGTTAGTAGCAATGTTGTCTGTGACACTAATCCCTCTTTGTGTGTATTTATCTCTGTCTTTGAGGTGTGGCAGTATCTCTGGATGGGGAAGGGGGAGAAGCAGAGTTTGTGTTTGCTAGCAATTATTCTGACTGCCTCAACCGCGCTGTCTTCAGTTTTCTTTTTTTTTTTTTTACAAACTTATGTGCTAACTCTAGCAATCAGTGGTACTCTTCTTAGGTCTACTTTGGCCATTCTTGTGTTAGTGAGGCAGGTGGATCGCGTTATCTATTCTGGACAATTTACCTAATGCTCTGAAGACTAAGGAGGCTTGCGATTTGCTGCCTTTGACGGGCACTGCTGGACAAAAGTTGGCAAATACAAGCAGGTTGTGCCATACCCTGATGGTGTCTTTGGGTTGCCAAGTTGCTGGTACACCCATTTACCTGCCTGAGGCCTGTAAGTTTACCTGCAGCACGTAAACGCGATGCTTTAAAATGTGCTTGCAGTAAATTTGGTTCCCACCAGATCATCTGGTTGCCACAAGTGAAGCCTTCAGCTGTGAGCTGCTCCTGTCAGCGATGGTTATATGTGTCTCATCACGCCTCTGATGTAAGTATACCACGCCATTTTTACTGAGGTTTTGATATTCCCCACACCCACACCCACACACACGAGCTGTGACTCGACCCTTGCAACGACAAGTAGGTGAGTACACACACACACACGTGTGCCTCTACTCACATTTTCTTGGCTTCGTGACTGGCAATTACAACAACATCTACCATCCCTCAGGCAAGCTTGCTTGTTCTGGTGGGGAAGGGAAGAAACGTGTGTGTGAAGAAGTAAGGAACCTGGCGGTGGGAAGGTGGTAACGGGGGGAGGGACAGTGTCGTCACACGGTAACATGTGGGTAACGACTCCCTTTTTTCCGCAGTTAGAAAAAATAGATAAATTAGCAATGTGCTGCCACCCCTACACACAATATATATATATATATATATATATATATATATATATATATATATATATATATATATATATATATATATATATTTAATATCGTCCCGAATATGTAAAACTGGTCAGTTAGCAAGAACTCATTTAAAATTAAATCGTATCTATAATTTTCTCTTATGTAAAGATACATATTTTTATGTTAATATAAAATTTAATGATTTTGTACCAAAAGAATCTTAGAAAACTTACCTAACCTTATTATAACAAGCGCAATTTAATTTAGCCTAATCCAACTAAATATATTTTAGATAAGTTTACAATAATTTAATAATAAACAAACACAATGAGACATTTTTTCGTTGGGTTCAGATTTTGTTTTTTTTTGCGAAATTACTGCATACACAAATTATCGCTTGCCTTATTCGGCAAGAAATCTTTGCTATTTAAGCCAAAATCGCAAGTTTTACGTATTCGGCAGGACGTTATGTTATATATATATTTCTTTCAACGCACCGGCCGTATCCCACCTAGGCAGGGTGACCCAAAACGAAAAACGAAAGTTTCTCATTTTACATTTAGTAATATATACAGGAGAAAGGGTTACTTGCCCCTTGCTCCCGGCATTTTAGTAGCGTCTTACGACACGCATGGCTACCATATTTCCACCAACCATATTTCCAGCCAGTATGACCTCCCTGGCACTGAATCCACAAACACAACACTTCAGTTAATGCTGATGAAGGAATTAAATGCAGGGTCTTCGTGCCACTCCAAAACTTTCTTCAGGTATGCACACACAGGTCTGTTGATGTTTATACTGGTAGGTCCTGTTGACTTAACATTGTGTCAAAACATCACACAGAGATGTCCACACGTACTAGTATCCACCCTCTCATACACAACTCCACATGTTGAATTAGACACATGTGCAGCATCTGGGCATCCTTACGCTGTAGACATTTCGCCATCCGGTAGTTTTATCATGGATTTAATGTGAAGACTAGAAATATATAAAGGAGTCATTGTAAAACGAGGTAATTAATCCCTCAACCTAGAAACGTAGTCTTGTAGAATCTAAAACGTGCTTCAAATTCTATAACACTACGGTGCTCATTACCTGCTTCTAGCCCGAGGGATTGATTACCTCTTCTTCCACTGTCTGCTGTATACATTTCTACAGTCCTCAAGTTATGTCCATTTATTTTACTGATAAAACCACTGGTTGGCGGAACGTCTACAAGATATCTAGATGTTGCACGTGTCTAATTCATCATCTTGTCGGTACTGAATACCACTGATACACAGCTACGTATACACATGATGTTAGGAAGTATTTCTTCAGCCACAGAGTAGTCAGTAAGTGGAATAGTTTGGGAAGCGATGTAGTGGAGGCAGGATCCATACATAGCTTTAAGCAGAGGCATGATAAAGCTCACGGCTCAGGGAGAGTGACCTAGTAGCGATCAGTGAAGAGGCGGGGCCAGGAGCTCGGACTCGACCCCCGCAACCTCAACTATGTGAGTACAACTAGGTGAGTACATGCTTCCATATCGAACAGCTCATCCATCCACGTTCATTTACGAATTCCTATCCACAAATATTTTCACGAGTCCCATAGTCATCCGATAAAACAGTCACAACTCATTCTTATACCTCCTCCATACTCTCCCCTTCTTATCATTTCAACAACCCCATACTCAAACCGCCCCAACACTTCTATTTTTCATAATCTCCCCCCATTCGTATACCCCATCTACACCCCCTATGCGCACCTGTAATTACCATGTTTACTAATCCATCCACGCCCTCATCCACCAAAACCCAAGCCACCCTTCCCTACGGAATGCAAATATCACCCACAACACTCCTGCAACCTTCTTCAAATTGAATAACTATCAGGCGAGAACACTGCGCTTATTGCAGGATAATTACTGCAGAGGATGCAACTATCAATTGCACTGAGGACGAAGTGCATTTTATGTCTGAGTGCAGACAGGAAGCGTCAGCTGTCTTGCCCAGAGCGCGTACAGCAAGCTCTTCCTGCCTGCTTACCTGCTAGCAAGCCTGTCAGCTGGCTTGTCTGCCTGCTTACCAGGCAGCCAGCTTGTCTGCCTGCTTACCTGTCAGACGATCTGTCCGCTGGCTTACCTCGGGACTGCTTGTAATAAATGACTGTTTGGCTGCCTGCTTGTATGTATGCTTGACTACTTTCCTCTGGTTGTAGCAGCAGTAATTATATCAACTGTAGCAGTAGTAGCAGTGGTAATGATAACAAAAGTCACAGAAGCAGTGGGTATGATAGCAGAAGTCACAGTTGTAATGATAATAGTCTTGTAAATATAGCAGTGGCAAATAGTTAATAACATTAGAAATAGCAATAATAATAGTAGTAAATATTACATGTAATTGTAATAAGAGTAGTATTAGTAGTGGTAGTAGTAGCAGTACTAGAAGTACTAGTAGTAGTGGTGGTAGTAGTGGTATTAGTATTGTTGTTGCTGCACATGACTTTCGTCCCATTGTTAATTCTTGAATCTGTCTTCTACTCCCGAGATTTAAAGGAAGATCTTTTAATCAATTTGTCTTTACTATCTATATCAGGATGGGTGGTCGATCTGGCTTCCCTTACAGCGTGGTCAAGTCATGGGAAAGGGGAAAAAAGTGGGAGAGAAAATGGGGGTGCAAGAGGTGTGAGCGAGTCTGACAGTCACCCTCAGATGAGGTCGTCATGGCGTACGTAGCCACTCAATTCTGATTACCCATGAGGAGATAAACGGTATGAAACACTGACACGATGGAAAAGTAGACAGATGTTTGTGACTTAATAAAGCCCTCTGTATGGGCGAAACGTTGTCAATAAAGGATCGCTTTATCCTGCATTTGTGTCTATTTTTCCACCCGTGAGATGGATGGTGTGTGGGAAACTATTCTCCTAGGCTTATACACGAGGGATAGAGGGTCTGGAAGGGAATGAAGGAACAGAGGGTCTGGAAGGGAACGAAGGAACAGAGGGTCTGGAAGGGAACGAAGGCCAGCATTGACACGTATTTGGACAATTTTTTTCTTAGCTCAGAGAATTTGTTGTTACTTAGTTCCTCCTCGTGACGAGATTGGCCATTGTTCCACCCCGCCACGGCCCGTGGCAAGTCCCGGGACTCAACGTACGTAATTCGCTCATTTCTGAGAGTATTTTAAGTGTTATAATTACCCTGTACTTGAGTTCCAATATAGGAGATTTGTAAATTATTGTATCTCTTAAGATAATGAGCTTTCAACTTTTCTTCCTGTCCTGGGATTACCAACACATCGCTGTCTTCAGGGGAGTACTGGACGAATTTCTCAACTCCGTCCCTGATCAGCCGGGCTTATGTTGGACTTCATGCGGCTAGCACTACCAACAGCCTGGTTGATAAGGTCATCCACTGGGAAGCTTGGTATAAGACCGGGCCGCAAGACCGTTCATCATCGGAACACTTCAGGATGTGCCTAGAATGTCTGTAAGGTTCACTGCAGCAAATATAAATGTAGGTGTATCAGTACATGAGGTAATATGTGTGGGTGGTGATAGTCTGTGGTGAAAAGCGAGGTGACAGGTGGTAAGCAATGTCAGTGACTTATAGGTGACAGACCGGCAAATGTAGCCAGGAATAATTAGTATGTCAATACTGATATGAATAGTCTGCAACTGGGGTGTTAATCTAACATTAGTGGTAACAGTAGACAATAGTTGTAGTGACAGTAGTAGTAACAGTAGACAGAAGTTGTAGTAACAGTAGTAGTAACAGACAGTAGTAGTGAAAGTAGAAAGTAGTAATGGCAGTAGAAAGTAGTAGTGACAGTAGAAAGTAGTAGTGACAGTAGAAAGTAGTAGTGACAGTAGTATTAGTAGTGACAGTAGACAGTAGTGACAGTAGACAGTAGTACAGTAGACAGGAGTAGTGACAGTATTAGTTTCGTACTGATCAGACAGAGAAGAGTGTTATGGGTGAGTCTTAAGAGTGTAGTAGTGGTTTGTGTCTACCTGCCAAGATACACTGGATCGTTAAGATACCCACAATTCCAGCATCTTAAATAGCAAAAAAAAAAAAAATCACTAGTTTGTGTTTTCTCCATTCAGTAGAAAATAAATCTCTGGCACAAATAATATATAATTTCGTGGGTATTAAATATTAATAATTTGTCTATAAAAATGCATTAACAAAAACAATAGTTGGTGTTTTGATTAAATATCTTAATTTTTCACTTGTTTTCACCAAACGATTTGTCTTTTATCTGTTTACCAGATGGATTCACATTAAAACACGTTTTGTAACGTGTCATGCCGAGCCGCAGCAGGATACACAACTACCCAAGTGGCTGCTGGAAGGAAACCCTTGAAGCTACAGTAACAACCGAGCCCCCTGGGTGAAATTCTTAACGATATTCTCATCTCGTTACTGAAGTCTTCATTTTCAGGCTGACGGACTTCATTACCTCACTCATGCAACCCATTCCACCTAGCATCGTTGTCACAGTTATAACTCTCGAACAGAACAGAGTAGCTGGACACTGGTTATTCCTACAATGCGTATCAAAGATTGTTGAAGAAAAAAGGAGTAACAAAAACCTAATCCTGTACCCATATTACAGCCCGAAGCTCTCTCACTATCACTCCCTTTCCGCTCCTCGCCGCTCCCACCTCCCTCCTCCCCGACCTCAACCGCTAAAACATAAAGACGTAGCCTTAATAAAGACGAAGGTTCACATAGCAGGAGTGACAGTTGTCGCCCACACCGGCGAGGAAGCAAAAACCTCCCTCGCTGGTAATTGCGCCCTTAAACACACAAGACGACATAACAAGCTAATTGATTAACTGCCCGCTCGGTCATTTCCTCGCTGGTTTGAAATGTCAAGGGTTCATTCGGGCGTGGAAAGGAGCGTGTGATGTGTTCGCGTGTGTGTTTTGCGCCTGGGTGTGTAATTAGCAGAGTTTGCAGAGGCTGGACTCTGGCTCCTGGTCCCCACTATCATCTCAGTCGGTTTAGCAATGTCATACACAGTTGTAAGGCCATGTAGGGAGCGTAACCTCAGTTATATTGCTTCTTAAGTTTTAACGTTGTTAATGGATATTGTTACGTGGTGCATGTGATTTTATTATCTTTAGCTTACACAGATGTTCAGCCTTTCTGTGTCGGCTCGTATGTCAATGTGTCGACTCGTCTGGTCCCTGTGTCAGTCTGTGTCTACATTCCTTTTGCGATACCCAGGATTATTTTGTTCCTGGTTATCGTGTCTAACAAAAAAGGCACAATACCGTGTAGTGCTCCTCTTAGTATTTGACTGACTCCACTATCACTACTATTACCTCTACCACTGCCTCTCTTCCTCCTTTCCTTCTACCTCTCTTGTTCCCGTCAATGTCTACTCGCCTATATATACTCCCTCCTCCTCCTCCTCCTCCTCCTCCTCCTCTCCTTTTTGTTAGTGTGACTTTGTAAATGATCCAAGTCGGACCGAAACGTCGTCGTAAGCTTCTCTCTCCTACATGCGGGTTATTTGTTGTATCGTGTCTATTGTGTGTTGTACCCCAGCTGAATGGCGAAGCCAAAAAAAACTTTTACTAGCTTATTTTACTGGTTCATTTCCTCTCACAGAAGGCAGTCTTTCTTAATGTTCTTCCGTGCCACTTGAAAGTCTTGTTTCCAGTTGTATCTCCTTGTTCTCCCTCACAAATCAGAGTCTCCCTGATTATTTTCGGTCTGTGGGTTCTTTATACAGACTCTGCAAATGATACTGAGTCGCATGTTACCATAGTTTTGCCGAGTCTTCACACACAGTAGACGAACTTATAGAGAATATTTCCTCATATTCCTCAAAATTTATGACAACACATTAAAACGGGTCAAGAAATATCGGAAGATAATGACAATACATTGTGACCAAGGGACAGCTCCGACCTAAATCCCATCAATGATTTGACAGTAAACCTCCATGTTAAAGTATACGCCATTAGTGATTCTGGATTCAAAAAGAGGATTTGACTTTCTCTCTAAAAAAAAATCTGATTCTATATCTAACCTCCTGTAGTTCGTAATCACATGGAAACATGATTAAATACTGAGAAGTAAAATTTATTTTTTCATTACACTTCATCGTTTGCTACTAGAAATTCTCCTGCAATTTGTCAGTGGCCAACATTGTTCTGTAACAGAGGTCACGGTTCCATGCTGGCGCTGCATACTCAAGTTCCGCATTATCATGTCATGTACAGTGATCTCAAATAGTCTGTTGGCCAGCTTTGCTTATGCGCAGATATTATCCTGTATATTATTACTAATGCAGGTACCATAAGAAAAGCCTATAATACCTGGCAGTAAATCAAGTACCCAGACATGGAACAAACCTCAAAAATAATGGCAAAGACAAACACAAAGGGTAGCTTTTGAGTGTCCATATATATCTTGCTATAATAAACCAGAATGCGTGTGTGCTTAGCCTGCTAGTGGATCTCTGACTCCAACCTGGGATGTAAATTAACTTCAGTGCGGCTGGAGTCATCCTCTCGTCCAAATGGCTGACGATTAAACCTGATAGCGAATCAGTGTGGCTGGAAGACCCAGTCATCCACACTAACCTGTCAGTCTGGCTGGTACAGAAGGTATGCAAGAAGTAGTTGTGTGATGAATACCCAGTAAATTTTAAGTGCATACCACATACGTTCCTCAAGCGACAGGCGTAAAGCGTTCACCCTTTGACCCTTTCCTTTTTACCTTTCTTCTTTCAGATGTTACACTTAGTCAGGGCTCGTACCCCATACTCCTAGTCTCATCAACATGAGTTTATTTAGATTTATTTTCAGTAGGTAACTACTGGTCTAACTACTGGTCCATTTTAGCTTCCATCTGTCTATATTCTCCTCATTTGTATTGAATTTCTGAGTTTTATCAAGCACTTTTAGGAAATTTCAACTTATTTTTTTTAACACCTAAATTATTGACACGAAGGACTAAGCAGGAGAGTTCTCCAAATATATCACAAACACCCTGAGGCCGAGAACTGATCCCTGTGGAACGACGTTTATTCTTTGTATTTTACTCGTTGACTACCACACTGGAATTTCTTGATCCACTGTGGTTGTCTCCCAGTCACTCGAGCATGTTTGTATATTTCGTATATTTGTCTTTTGCTGGAGAACCTTTCCAGAATTTCTTTAGGCAGACTACGAATTTGCACTCCTAGTTTTACTTTCTTTTGTGTTCGTAGTCCTCAAGTACTTAATGTGAATTAGGCAAGTTTGGCAAAAATTTTCTTCTCCATGTTATTTATTTACGACAATGTCTGTATTCTCTCGATGGTTTTCTTTTAGCTTATATATTTTTATGTTCATTAGATTATACTGATAGGAATACATACCTGTCGCAAACCTTTGATCGGTTTCGAGAGTTGTTCTGCTCTCGAGGACTGACCTAAGGCCAGATGTCATTTTTCACTGTCTAGTCAAATAGGTTGTTGCTGTCAACGGGTTGTTATTGTTACTATTGGTCTTGTTCCTGCTGGCCTACAATGCACTCACCACCTGGCTCAGGTGGTCTCGTCACTTGTGTTCTAGTGTAAACACTTCATGGAGTCTTATCAATTTTTTCTCATTTTCTCCTGCCCCCTTCCCCTCTCACTCTTTGTGAACATATTCGTTGTTATCTATCCAATGCTTTGCTCCTGAAGTAGTGTTGCTTTTGCAACACGAAAGGCCTCGAGTAATACATTCTCCTCTCCCTCTATGGTCGTCTTGCATGTGTGTGTGTGTGTGTGTGTGTGTGTGTGTGTGTGTGTGTGTGTGTGTGTGTGTGTGTGTGTGTGTGTGTGAGAGAGAGTGAGAGAGAGAGAGAGAGAGAGAGAGAGAGAGAGAGAGAGAGAGAGAGAGAGAGAGAGAGAGAGAGAGAGAGAGAGAGAGAGAGAGGGAGAGAGAGAGAACGTCTGCCACAAGAAGAGTGCCCTTCACTTGAGGTGGGATCAATCATTCATCACCCGGGAGAACACAAGAACACACCCTCCACTTCCTTCCTTTCCCTTAGACCCCACTGGTTCCACCTCTGGGACTCCACTGGGATCCTGGGACGTCACAAGAACCGCCACAAAGATCCCAACCTAAATCAGGACTCTGGCGGCTTACTAAACCAAAGAGTCCGTTGTCCTCATATCTTCGTCCTTTCCAGTGAGCAGCAGATAGGAAGGAGAGAGAGAGAGAGAGAGAGAGAGAGAGAGAGAGATTATTATAATCAAAGGGGAAGCGCTAAACCCGGAGGATTATACAGCGCCTGGGGGGGATGTGGAAGGCATTCAGGCTTAATTTGGGGAACTGGAGCACAGATCCAATTCCCTAAATCAAGAGCCCGTCACCAACATCAAGGAACCTTCCTTGAGGGGAAAGAGAGAGAGAGAGGCGTGGCCGTCGGATGTGTAACTACCGCCAACTACGGCGTTCCCTCATTAACGCCCTGGCGATGAGGGTGGATGGGGAGTGTCTGGTTGGGGACGGGGGAGGGGGAGGAATGTAGGAGTGGAAAGTGGGGGTGGGAGGAGGGAGGAGGGGGTAGGGAAGAAAAGAGAGGGGAAAGACAAAAGGAAAATATGGGACGGCGCCGCTCTTCAATGTCTCCAGAAGCATCGTCACAGATCGTTACCTCGAGGAGGCTGGCCATGTGTTTCCTCTCTTTCTCAGCTCCCTCTTACTTCTATTTTGCTTTTCGCCTCAGCTCTCCTCTAGCTCGCTCTCTCCCGGCTATCAGCCAAGCTTCATCTCTCATTGTGATCCCTCAGTTCTTAGAGCCGTCTTCCTTCTATCCCTCATCATCCTCAACTTACTCGCACTTTTGCCTCACCTCTCCTCTCCCCTTTCCCTCTATCTCTCCTCTCTCTCTCTCCTCTATCTCTCCTCTCTCTCTCTCTCTCTCTCCTCTGTCTCTCCTCTCCCTCCTTTATATTTCCTCTCCCTCCTTTATATTTCCTCTCCCTCCTTTATATTTCCTCTCCCTCCTCTATCCCTTCTCTCTCCTTCCTCTCTCCCTCTCACCATCCCAGCAGTAATCTAGTTTATGCCCGGGGGAAGAAAATTGTTTGTTGATCCGTGTTAAATGGGTGCTGGGCGGGTGATAGTTTTAGGGCTGCTCTGGCTATAATTTTAGGTCTGGCCTGGCAATATTTTAGGGTCGGATTGACCATAGTTTTAGGGCTGGACTGGCTATAATGTTAGGTCTGTCCTAACAAAATTTTAGAATAGGGTTTGCTATAGTTTTCGTGCGGAACATGGCCATTTTAGGACTAAATTGACTATAGCTTCAAAGATGGCAATGTCAATGACTCTAGGTCTGGCCTAGCAATATTTCAAGGTCTGATTTACTAGAATTTTAAACCTGAGCTTCCTTTAGCTTCAGAGCTGACCTGCCTACAGTTTTCTGAAATTTCTATTTTTCAGCTTTGAGCTAGTTATAGATTTAAGGCTGGCTATCATTTTAAGGCTGAGCTGAAAATCATTTAAGGGGCTTTAGTACTAGTAATTTAGGGCTGTAATGGTTAAAGTATTTGAGTTGCTGATATTTTAGACTTAAAGAGTGGGGATCTAAAGGAAAATTGCCTTAATGATGCTGAGGGGCTCTGGATCCTGGAAATCGAAGTAACCTTTCCCTTCCGGATTATCTCCCATTTTCCAGGTGCTGTATAACCCATATGGGTTACAAAGATATAATTCATTGGCTGGAATGAAAGAATTCAAGGGCTAGATTACAATTCAAGAGCTGGAACGATATAATTCAAGAGCTGGAACTACATAATTCAAGAGCTGGAACGATATAATTCAAGAGCTGGAACGATATAATTCAAGAGCTGGAACTATATAATTCAAGAGCTGGAACGATATAATTCAAGAGCTGGAACGATATAATTCAAGAGCTGGAACGATATAATTCAAGAGCTGGAACGATATAATTCAAGAGCTGGAACGATATAATTCAAGAGCTGGAACGATATAATTCAAGTGCTGAAACGATATAATTCAAGAGCTGGAACGATATAATTCAAGAGCTGGAACGATATAATTCAAGAGCTGGAACGATATAATTCAAGAGCTGGAACGATATAATTCAAGAGCTGGAACGATATAATTCAAGAGCTGGAACGATATAATTCAAGAGCTGGAACGATATAATTCAAGAGCTGGAACGATATAATTCAAGAGCTGGAACGATATAATTCAAGAGCTGGAACGATATAATTCAAGTGCTGAAACGATATAATTCAAGAGCTGGAACGATATAATTCAAGTGCTGGAACGATGTAATTCAAGAGCTGGAACGATGTAATTCAAGAGCTGGAACGATATAATTCAAGAACTGGAACGATATAATTCAAGAGCTGGAACGATATAATTCAAGAGCTGGAACGATATAATTCAAGAGCTGGGACGATATAATTCAAGAGCTGGAACGATATAATTCAAGAGCTGGAACGATATAATTCAAGAGCTGGAACGATATAATTCAAGAGCTGGAACGATATAATTCAAGAGCTGGAACGATATAATTCAAGAGCTGAAACGATATAATTCAAGTGCTGAAACGATATAATTCAAGAGCTGGAACGATATAATTCAAGAGCTGGAACGATATAATTCAAGTGCTGAAACGATATAATTCAAGAGCTGGAACGATATAATTCAAGAGCTGGAACGATATAATTCAAGTGCTGAAACGATATAATTCAAGAGCTGGAACGATATAATTCAAGAGCTGGAATAACATAATTCAAGAGCTGAAGGATATTATTTACGGGTTGAAAATTTTTCCCACTAAAGTCTTTAATTTGGAAACTACCAGTTCATGATTATTACCTTCCACCTGACGTCACTCTAGCCCTCGAGTGACATCACTCTAGCCCTCGAGTGACATCACCCCAGCCCTCGAAGTGACATCACTCCAGCCCTCGAAGTGACATCACTCCAGCCCTCGAAGTGACATCACTCCAGCCCTCTAAGCGACATCACTCCAGCCCTTGAAGTGGCATGACTCCAGCCTCGATTGACATCACTCCAGCCCTCGAAGTGACACCACTCCAGCCCTCGAAGTGACATCACTCCAGCCCTTGAAGTGACATGACTCCAGCCCTCGATTGACATCACTCCAGCCCTCGATTGACATCACTCCAGCCCTCGAAGTGATATGACTCCAATCCTCCAATCGACATCACTTTAGCCCTTGAATTACATCAGTCCATCCTTGAATTATATCATTCTAACCCTAGAATTATGTCATCCCATGAATTATATCATTCTAGGAATGGAATTATATCATTGTAGTCCATGAATTATATCATTCTAGATGTTGAATTATATTTCAGCTTTTGAATTATACCATTTCAGCCCTAGGATTATTCCATTAATACCCTTGAATTGTATCATTCCTGCCACAGAAATATATCACTCGAGCCCTGAATTGTATTATTCCAGCCCTTGGATGATGTCATCGCCCTTACTGAAGTCTCCTAGTTCAGGCTGACACACTTATGTTGATACATAAAAACCTTGTTGTGTGATGGAATATGACAGTAGAAACCAGTTCGATGTGACTGAACATGACAGTAGTAACCAGTCCGATGTGACGGAATATGACAGTAGAAACCAAAAATGTGTGTGACGGAAGATGACAGGGAAAAACCAGTCCTGTGTGATGGAATGAGACAATTAAACCCATTCTCTGTAGTGGAATGACAGGGAAACACTAAGCCAGCTTTTGTTTCCCACTATGGTATGCAACTCTCATGCAGAATAGGGTAGCAGAACACTCTTGATGACATCCAATTGTAATGAATAAAAAATAAATGGGAAGGGGGAGTAATTCTTACCCCTTGTTCCCTCTCCTCAGGTCCGTCTGACCCACTCTCACCCCTCCTCGTGGCCCCTCTCCACCTCTTGGGGCTATACTTAGGACCTTATTCCTTGATAACACGCCTTAGGAGAGCCCCTCAGAGCAGACAATAACAATACTCTCTGCTAACCATCCCACGACATGACCGTCGAGGAGATAATGATATACTACATCTACATTATTTTATGTCATTGCTAGGTTAAAACCAACACAGGCGGATCACTCCCTCTGATAATTCCCCGGATGACAGTGGGGGGATTATAGTGATTATCGGATAATAGTGTAACAAATTATGTTTTAGCCACTTAAAATTGTCGTTTGGTGACACGGCGGGGAGGTGTAAGTTATATATGAAGAGGCAGCCATGGGCGGGGATGGGTTTTTTTCGATTCTGTTTTTTTTTTCTTCTTCCGAGGGGGTGTTGTGGTAACGCTGGCCTTAGTGAGTGGCAACACTGTCGGCAGCCTTCACGGATGGAAGGATTGAAGGACGCCCTGCTGGGTGTCCTGACTGCTTGCCTGACGCACTGCCTCTTTTGCCTGCCTTCCTGATTACTTGCCTGCTTTGCCTACCTGTCTGCCTTCTTTGCTTGCCCACCCGCCTGCTTACCTGCTTTGCCTACCAACCTGCTTGCTTGCTTTATATGCCTGCTTGACTGCCTTACCACTACCTCCTTTGCCTGCCTATCTGGCCACCTGCCTGTTTGACTTTCTGCCCGCCCTGCCTGCCTAAATGTCTGCCTGCCTTAGTGCCTTACAGCACACTGTACTGTTTCCTTTGGAAACCTTTGAAGCTCTCGTAGATAAAACTTTGCTGGAATGCTTAACGATATCCTCATTGCCCTGCTGAAGTCTCCCAGCTCAGGCTGACGTATTACGAAACCTTGTACGAGCATCACTCTGCGTGACAGAATATAATAGGCAAATATAGCTAGCTTTTGCTCCCACAATGGAATCATCATACAGAATTGGGAACACCACATCGCTGGTATATCCACTTTTGTTAAGAATCTTGCCGGTCTATTTTTCCTCTCTTGTACATCTGTTTCCTTACCAAAATGTCTAACACAAGATCCTAGCTGCTGGGAACAGCCTCACGACCCTCATAGCAGCAGGAGACAGCCTCGATGTCATGTGTTTCCTAGCTGCTGGAGACGGCATAGAGGTCCTTCTAGCTACTGTGGGCAAACTCAAGGTCCTCCTAGCAGCTTAGCTGCTAGAGACGGCCTCCTAGACGGTCCTCCTAGCTCGTATAAAATTTGCTCCTCCAAAATCTTCAGAGCCTGGGCCAGAGACTTTGAAAACCCTGAAGAGTTAACCAACGCTGACTTAGTCACTTTTGGCCAGGAGGTTGACTGCTACCTTAGGCAAGGCTGCTAGAGATGAGATTCTTTCTCGCCATCAACAGAGGATCGAACCTCCGCCATTTCTTTCACCGAATGACCACACGGGTTTAGAACCAAGTTTAATAACATAATTGCGGCATACGAAGAGTAAGTTACATTTTATCGGATGTACGTTACATACCCATGGCGGCATGCCCTCTCGACCAGTGATCTGGCAATTACGAGTGTTGCAGTTCTGGGACCCCACTGCTATGCTAATTGGTAGTTCAATTGCCAATCACGTAAAAGCCCGCGAAGTCTGCAAAAATGGCTTCCTTAACACAGAGCAGGATTTACAGGTTGACATCTCTTCTGGTCGAATACACTGCTCACAGTGTAATTACCTTTCAGTGACGTCATGTTAGGAATTACCTTTGAATGACGTCGCACACTTAGCTGTAATTTTTAATGTCTTGAAATTGAGATAATCTGTAAACTTCTGAATCATCAGGAATGTGACTGCTGTTTCTCACACTCAGGTGATGATTATCTCTCATTCTCTCTCATTCTCCCACTCATTCTTCCACTCACCTTAATCTTTATCACCTCCTGGTTCTATTAAGATATACTCTGGTACACAGAGCAGCAGATACCTCCTGTCACACTGTCTAACGGGACGCTGGTGCTTCCACCCACACCAGTCACAACCCACCCTCCCACACCACAACCCACCTTTAGGACCGATTAAGCCAGGAGGAAACCTCGGTCACAGACCAAAAACTCCAGACCAGGTCACCACAGTCCAGGTCACCACAGAGCTAACATCCTCCTCACTAGAAAAAAAAAAACACGCACGCTTCTCATGACGAACAAAACACTATCAAGATCTCAATGTTTACAAACCATTTAAATTCTGTTTTAAGGCCTGTGAGTCGTATTTGTGTGGCGTGCACCGGCGTACATCACACAACCATTTTTTGCATTCCCTTAGTGCCAGCCAAACTGGTTACTAGGTCAGTGTGGCTGCCTGGGGGCCCCAGCCACTCTGATGTGCTGTCAGGTTGATGTGTCAATCAATTGTGTAAGAGGTTGACTCAGGCCGAATTGATGTTACATTTACACTCCTCTAGATACCATTTTCTCTAGAGACTATCCCTTTTTTAGAGAGACTCCTCTAAAAACTTCCCTTCATAAACTATTTCTGCTCTAGAAGCTATCCTCAAGACCAGGGATCCCCAACCTGCCGCATGTGGCCCGAGGGCCGCATGTGGCCCTCACATAAAATAATGAATTCGCTTTTATCCAGGTTCCACACTGCAGTGTCAACAGTTACAAAATATTTAAACCATTTTATACGAAAAATTGTTCTTCTATATATGTAAATTTCTAGGTGTTAGGAACGAAAAGAACACTCAAGGTACCCGTGAGCATAACCTTTTGTGATTGTGTGGTCAGTGACAATAACCATATATTCAGTACTGAATTACGGCTAGCCAGTGCGAGTCAGAACTAGCCACCCCAAAATATTGACGGTGAGCATGATTAACGTAGATATAACTGGCAACTTCGAGACTGAACCTTTAGTAGGCCCTGAGCAATGATAGAGGGTAGGTGTTTATGCCTCAGGTAAATAATTAACGATACGCTTGCCATAAGTATATTGTTAATATTATTACAGAATGTGACCCCTCCTTTAAATTTGGCTTTTCAAATTGGCCCTTTCATACTACAAAGTTGGGAACTATTGCTCTAGACGCCATCCTCTAGACGCCATTCTCAAGAAGTTATCCTCCAGAAGCTATTCTCCAGAAGTTATCCTCCAGAAGCTATTCTACAGAAGCTATTCTCCAGAAGCTATCCTCCAGAAGCTATTCTCCAGAAGCTATTCTCCAGAAGCTATCCTCCAGAAGCTATCCTCCAGAAGCTATCCTCCAGAAGCTATCCTCCAGAAGTTATCCTCCAGAAGCTATCCTCCAGAAGTTATCCTTCAGACGCTATCCTCCAGAAGTTATCCTCCAGAAGCTATCCTCCAGAAGCTATTCTCCAGAAGCTATTCTCCAGAAGCTATCCTCCAGAAGCCATCATCCAGAAGCCATCCTCCAGAAGCCATCCTCCAGAAGCCATCCTCCAGAAGCTATCCTCCAGAAGCTATCCTCCAGAAGCTATTCTCCAGAAGCTATCCTCCAGAAGCTATCCTCCAGAAGCTATCCTCCAGAAGCTATCCTCCAGAAGCTATCCTCCAGAAGCTATCCTCCAGAAGCTATTCTCCAGAAGCTATCCTCCAGAAGCTATCCTCCAGAAGCTATTCTACAGAAGTTATCCTCCAGAAGCTATCCTCCAGAAGCTATCCTCCAGAAGCTATTCTCCAGAAGCTATTCTCCAGAAGCTATTCTCCAG
Source organism: Cherax quadricarinatus (assembly GCF_038502225.1). Taxonomy (NCBI): domain Eukaryota; kingdom Metazoa; phylum Arthropoda; class Malacostraca; order Decapoda; family Parastacidae; genus Cherax; species Cherax quadricarinatus. The sequence goes on from NC_091317.1 coordinate 24,349,812, forward strand.
AAGCTATTCTCCAGAAGCTATTCTCCAGAAGTTATCCTCCAGAAGCTATCCTCCAGAAGCCATCCTCCAGAAGCCATCCTCCAGAAGCCATCCTCCAGAAGTTATCCTCCAGAAGCTATCCTCCAGAAGCTATTCTCCAGAAGCTATCCTCCAGAAGTTATCCTCCAGAAGCTATCCTCGAGAAGCTATCCTCCAGAAGCTATTCTCCAGAAGCTATCCTCCAGAAACTATCCTCCAGAAGCTATTCTCCAGAAGCTATCCTCCAGAAGCTATCCTCCAGAAACTATTCAACAGAAGTTATCCTCCAGAAGCTATCCTCCAGAAGCTATTCTCCAGAAGCTATTCTCCAGAAGCTATTCTCCAGAAGTTATCCTCCAGAAGCTATCCTCCAGAAGCTATTCTCCAGAAGCTATCCTCTAGAAGCTATTCTCCAGAAGCTATTCTCCAGAAGCTATCCTCCAGAAGCTATCCTCCAGAAGCTATTCTTCAGAAGCTAGCCTCCAGAAGCTATCCTCCAGAAGCTATCCTCCAGAAGCTATTCTCCAGAAGCTATCCTCCAGAAGCTATCCTCCAGAAGCTATCCTCCAGAAGCTATTCTCCAGAAGCTATCCTCCAGAAGCTATCCTCCAGAAGCTATCCTCCAGAAGCTATCCTCCAGAAGCTATTCTCCAGAAGCTATCCTCCAGAAACTATCCTCCAGAAGCTATTCTCCAGAAGCTATCCTCCAGAAGCTATCCTCCAGAAGCTATTCAACAGAAGTTATCCTCCAGAAGCTATCCTCCAGAAGCTATTCTCCAGAAGCTATTCTCCAGAAGCTATTCTCCAGAAGCTATCCTCCAGAAGCTATCCTCCAGAAGCTATCCTCCAGAAGCTATCCTCCAGAAGCTAACCTCCAGAAGCTATCCTCCAGAAGCTATCCTCCAGAAGCTATTCTCCAGAAGCTATCCTCCAGAAGCTATCCTCCAGAAGCTATCCTCCAGAAGCTATCCTCCAGAAGCTATCCTCCAGAAGCTATTCTCCAGAAGCTATCCTCCAGAAGCTATCCTCCAGAAGCTATCCTCCAGAAGCTATCCTCCAGAAGCTATCCTCCAGAAGCTATCCTCCAGAAGCTATTTCATCTACAAATGGTGTTATAATTTGTGCTCGTCTTATAATGCGTCAATTTCCGCACGATCTGAACAGCGAGAAAAATAACGTCATTCATTAGTTATTTAGATTATGACATCGTTAGGGACTCATTAGTGGCCATCCTGGCACCGTTAGTGACGCGGTGGTGGCCATCCTGGCACCGTTAGTGACGCGGTGATGGCCATTCTGACACTACGTGTGACGCGGTGATGGCCATCCTGCACCAACAGTGATAAGGTTACCATCCTGGCACCACCAGTGACGCTAAGGTTGCCATCCTGGCACCACCAGTGACGCTAAGGTTACCATCCTGGCACCACCAGTGATGCTAATGTAACCATCCTGGCACCACCAGTGATGCTAAGGTTACCATCCTGGCACCACCAGTGATGCTAAGGTTACCATCCTGGCACCACCAGTGATGCTAAGGTTACCATCCTGGCACCACCAGTGATGCTAAGGTTACCATCCTGGCACCACCAGTGATGCTAAGGTTACCATCCTGGCACTGCCAGTGACTCGTTCGTGACCTGACAAGTCACACGTTTTGCCGTACATGTGAACAACACATTTCTCCAGGTCCGGGATATTTGGTGCGGCATCTGCCAGCAGCAGGAAGGCATCAAGTCACATCTAGAAATACAGCCCAGGTACTCCATGCTATCATGTCCCCTTTTCTCGCAAAGAATGTTGCATTTCCCTCTGTGAAGGCAGGAAACAGTGTTAACGCTGTTGTTGTTTATTGGTCCTGAGTAGCTGCAACAGAATGTGTTGGAATGTATCTTTGGTGGCTTTCTAATTAAAATGAGATGCAACATATCATTGTTGTTCTTACCGCAGCTTATGTTTGTCAAGTGTTGCATTTAGGACATACAATACCAAGCGTGTGTCCTCTTATGAGCATGGCTAAGTTTGGTTGTCTTGTCTGCTGATGAAAGCACTTGAACCCTGTGTGTCATGTATACCCTTTGCTTTCAAAGGCAGTGCTTGTAACCTTTTCTACCAGCAGGTGAAAGAGCTGGGTTTTATTCTCATTGGGACGAAAGAAGGAAGCTTTGCTAGTTACTTGGCACCTTAAATGAAAGCTCAACCATTCGCCTTGAGGCTGTTTTGGTTATAAACATCCCACACTATGTTAATTCGGTCCACATATTCTTGCTGATGTTAGATATATGACGAACTCTAAATTCGTATAATCATCAAAATCTGTGGAAGTTTCCCCAGTTACAGTATTTGACCTGTCACTGCACCATCCAATATCACTGTAGTCACTTGCAGGCTTACTTCTGCTGGTTCTACCAACGACTCAAACTTTACAAGTAAATCTACCTTGGTGCCAGATCTCTTATCACCAGCTTTGGAAAACTGACGGTGGTTATGGTTGATTATCGTGCTCATGTTACTGTTCAAATTAACTTTCCTGAACTGGCATGCAATATTTAACCTGGAAAACAGGGAGCAATGTGAGACTTCTGATTCTGAGAACATTACTTTTTGTCCACTGTGAGAAGATCACAACTGTCTTCTTTGAAAGGGTTTTCCCATTTCTTCGAAGACATCCACAAGAGTTCTCACTTCCTTGTGGTTTGTTCATGGCGTTTTGTCGAATCATTTGTGGTAAGATCGTCAAACTCACCATCATTCTTGATTTTTCAGCTCATGTCAGCATCCATTGTTGTAGTGTAATTGTATTCTCTGTTAGACCAACAGCCCCATCATTACCTTCTGCTATGGTATTTACCTATTCAAGGGCCTAATCTAGTACCATGGAAGAGAATGGGCGCTTTGTCTTGATCTAATATACCTTAATTCCACCTAACCTATAGATAATACTGATAAAATTGTGGGAAACGTTGAAAAATTGACGCTGTGGACCTGGTAAGATAACCGACATAAAATAAGGTGTCTGGCAGCACTGGGCACATCATCTCTTATTAGAGCGTTGGCAATCCAACGTTGTCTGTGTACGTTACAGGACGGGATGCTATTGTCTCTACAGGTGCAACTTACGCTTGACTATCCACTGGGTGCACCATAAGCTTGACCACCCCCTGGGTGCACCATAAGCTTGACCACCCCCTGGGTACACCATAAGCTTGACCACCCCCTGGGTGCACCATAAGCTTGACCACCCCCTGGGTGCACCATAAGCTTGATCACCCCCTGGGTGCACCATAAGCTTGACCACCCCCTGGGTGCACCATAAGCTTGACCACCCCCTGGGTGCACCATAAGCTTGACCACCCCCTGGGTGCACCATAAGCTTGACCACCCCCTGGGTGCACCATAAGCTTGACCACCCCCTGGGTGCACCATAAGCTTGACCACCCCCTGGGTGCACCATAAGCTTGACCACCCCCTGGGTGCACCATAAGCTTGACCACCCCTTGGGTGCACCTCATGACAAATTTAGTCAGAGCTAAAACACGAATAAAAACGTACAGACATCTAAAATATAAGAATTAAGTTCACGAGCAAATAAAACACGGAAAAGCAAATTAAAACGTTGAATGAGCGAATCGGTAGCTAAGCCAGTAGCTGAGTGAGTCGGTAGCTGAGTCAGTAGCTGAGTAAGTAGATAGCTGAGTCAGCAGCTGAGTGAGTAGGTAGCTCAATAGCCGAGTCGGTAGCCGAGTCAAAGTGAACGAGTAACTGAATGAGGGAGTCAGTAGCTGAGCATCTGAGTCTCTAGCTGAGAGTGAGAGTCAGTAGCTGAATCAACAGTGTTACTGATGCACGACGACAACTCAACTGGCTCTGAAGGCTAGGGAAAAACCTAAGTGAAACACGGACGAAAAACTCCACCTAGGTCCTAGTTGCTCCCCGCTGGCGAAACCTCTCCATAAAACGCGAAACCTTCAGCCTGTTTTATCGCCTGTTTTTATAGCACGTTTTGCCCCATATTTCATCGCATGTTTTATTGCATGAACAAGACCGTAGCGAGATCATACAATGAATACACAAAATAAAACGAACATGAATAATAAAGATACAGAGGATACAGAAATACATGGAGGAGAGGAGGGAAGGCGAGGTAAAGGAGGGAGGGAAGGCGAAGTAAAGCAGGGAAGGGAAAGAGTGTGAAGGGGTAAGGGGTGATAGAGAAGGCTCAAGGTGTTGACAAATCTCTCTCTCACACTAATAAAAAAAACAGCAGTGGTGATGGTGGTGTTAAGGCAGAGGGGGAAAGAGGGGGAAGGGGGAGCAGCAGTGGTGTTGTTGGTGTAAGGTAGTGGGGGGCAGTGCAGCAGTGGTGATGATGTTAAGGCAGTGGTGGGGAGGAGAGGTAGGGGGAGGGATAGAGCGTGACGCTCGTGTCATTGGGAAGTGCAAAGACGGAGTGTTGATGGTCACACCTCCATCACCTCCCATGGTAAGAGCTGCAACAACAGCCCCAGCAACAACAGCTGCAAGAGAACAGCAGCAACAAAGACGGAGTGTTGATGGTCACACCTCCATCACCTCCCATGGTAAGAGCTGCAACAACAGCCCCAGCAACAACAGCTGCAAGAGAATAGCAGCAACAAAGACGGAGTGTTGATGGTCACACCTCCATTACCTCCCATGGTAAGAGCTGCAGCAACAGCCCCAGCAACAACAGCTGCAAGAGAACAGCAGCAACAAAGACGGAGTGTTGATGGTCACACCTCCATTACCTCCCATGGTAAGAGCTGCAGCAACAGCCCCAGCAACAACAGCTGCAAGAGAACAGCAGCAACAAAGACGGAGTGTTGATGGTCACACCTCCATTACCTCCCATGGTAAGAGCTGCAACAACAGCCCCAGCAACAACAGCTGCAAGAGAACAGCAGCAACAAAGACGGAGTGTTGATGGTCACACCTCCATTACCTCCCATGGTAAGAGCTGCAACAACAGCTCCAGCAACAACAGCTGCAAGAGAACAGCAGCAACAAAGACGGAGTGTTGATGGTCACATCTCCATCCCCTCCCATGGATAGAGCTGCAACAACAACTGTCAGTAGTGTTACTGAATTCCTATGTAATATGCTTGTGTAGTATATCTTAGCTAGTATCCCCTATATTATTTATCGGACCCCTCTTCTGTTGAGCTCTCTGGCATAAACAGAAAAGGTAGGCAGGGCTGTCCTCCCCTCACGACTGCCAATATAAGTGTTACCAGCCGACCTAGTGTGTATTACTCCAACCGTCATGTCTCCTAGGTACCCCACTCAATACATCAGCTGCAAGAGAACAGCAGCAACAAAGACGGATTGTTGATGGTCACACCTCCATCACTGCCCATGGTAAGAGCTGCAAGAACAGCTGCAGCAACGACAAAAGTTATGGTGAAGTAACAATAACTGCAGCATCAGTAATGGGACAGTAACAGCAGCAGCAGCATCAGTGATATGCACCTATCTCAGTAGTAACAACAACAGTATCAGTCATCTGCACCTCTCACACCTCTCACCTCACACTTGCAGGACCTCCAATGGAAGTAGGTGCAACAAGAGCTGTAACGACGACAAAAGCAAATATTGATACGAAACAGATTTGTAGATGAATGGTTCAGAGAACCGACATGTTGATAAATTAGACACATGTGCAACTCTTGGGTATCTTTATTGAGGAAACGTTTCGCCACACAGTGGCTTCATCAGTCCATACGTAGGAGAAACTTGAAGAACAGGAGGAGAACTGATTACCTCATTCTCCTCCTGTTCTTCAAGTTTCTCCTACGTATGGACTGATGAAGCCACTGTGTGGCGAAACGTTTCCTCAATAAAGATACCCAAGAGTTGCACATGTGTCTAATTTATCATACGAAACAGTGACAGCAACTTAAGCAACAACAGCAGAAACGATGCAATGGTGAATGTTACACCTCCAGACTTTCCATGGTAAGACCTTAAACAAAAGCTGCAACAGCAGCAGCAACGGTGAAGCTATGACGACCACACCTCCAGGATCTTCCAAGGAAGAGCTACAAAAGCAGCTACAATAATAACAACTGTTGCAACAGTGGGGACGTGAGGATGCTACCACCTCCAGATCCACCCATCGTTGTCGATGGGCATACTCTCTTGATACTCTCTTGTAAGTGATGATGTAGCGGTGATGCAAATGTAAACAAAGAAGGTTTTACTTAGATTATTAATCCGGAGGATTAGTAATCCAATAAAGTCAGTGCGTCATGTAGGACTGTCTGTATTATTTACAATGGGGTCCTTTAATTAATCCTCTCCTCCCCATCTCCTCGCATCAGTCGCCCAACACCCAAATACCTACTTCCTGTTAGGTGAACAGGAGCAGCAGATGTATGGAAACATGTTCAGTGTTTCACCCGTGCCGGGGATCGATAGCTGAGGACGCTATCAACCGAGCCAAGAGCTCCAGAAACCTGCAGAAGAACTTTTCTAACCGCCAGTGTTTATCTCTAACAATGCCTGTGTGGTTTACCGAAATTCCCACAATAATCCTTGGTAAAGTAGGTCACCGTTCAAAGGAGGTGTCTTGAACTAGCCATTATCAGCCTTCATTCAGAATAGTAGGTTCTATAGTATAGTAAAACCCTGGCCAGAAAACTTCTGGGACGGCGAAGAACCTCTGTGATCTGCACCCATCTGACTCCTCACCACCTTCAATCGAGGATCTCTATAAGTACATCCATCCTCCCACATCCAGGTTTATCAGTTTCTGGCTTGATATTGCACCTGTATGGATGTAAAGTCATCAGTAAATCTTTCTTGTAACTGTATATTGTGCCCCTCTCTCACCTTGTAGGTATTTTGTGCCACTACCTACCCAATAATCTACTTTATTAGTACGTGATTATAAAATCTTATTCATGCAACGTTACTCCACACAGCACATAATCAATAATGATGATCCTCTCCAATTTGAGACACTTTTAAACACCTCTCATGTCCAGAAGATGATAAAAAAAATAGACATTAAGGTAGAATGAAAAACTTAATTGAAACAACGTTTAGAGACCAGGTTTTTTTTTTAAGTTTGTAGAGAGTACGTGGTAAGCGTAGTTATATACATATATAGTCAGGCAAGCAGGTGACGATGAATTGAGGTGCGAACCTGATTATGTAAGGTCAGGAGGGCGGTGTGTGCTGAGAAGCATGTAGACTGAAGGTCTCGCCAGCCGAATATGATTCAAATACATTTACGTACCTCCGTCTCAGCAAATACAACCAGCTCACAAAAAACTTCAAGAACGTCAAGAAGTATCCCTAGACGTTCTGATGAGGGAAGGAAGCTTTCGTATCTGCTACCTGCCCACACGGGACGTGCAAGTATATATGGTCTTCTTTAAACCCACAAACATGGGGTATCCCTCGACCCGTCACCTGATGGTACTAGCAGTGTTTCTAGCAAAAAGCGGAGGTTCTGGCGAAATTCCTTTCTAATTTGCTCGACACGATCTTCTGGTCAGAATACTAGACTCAGTCACAATGGACAAAAAATCATCAGTTTATTTGTTGTTTCGGTGTTTGCCAACGTCCCAATAGACCAGATTATCGCCACTCAAGAGGACAGATTATGGTCTGTGCCCCGCTAGGATTTCGTTGACCTCATTGAGTTGCTTAACTACAACTGCTCCTCCTTTAGTAACAAACATTACAAGCAGCAAGCAGTTATTGTCATGGGGTCCCCTATCGGTAATCTCTACATTAAATTCCTTGAGGCTAAGAGACTCAGTGACATCATTCCTGGTGGAGTATCCTGGATGTGTTACGTCGATGACATCCTCATCATCACATCCAATACATTTGATCTCTCTTGGCTTAGAGACGATCTCAGCGCTCTCGAGCCTTCCATTCATTTCACCTTAGAGGAGGAAACCAACAATACTTTTCCCTTTCTTGACTTCCTTATACACAAAAACAATATCTGAAATTCCCTTTAAATTTAATACATGCCATGAACCCACCATCCAGAGCGATCTCATTCTGGAATTTCGCCTCTCGACCAGAAACTAGAACAGAAGAATGCGTTCTCCTAGGTTTCTTTCCAAGGGTTCTCAGAATCTGCAGCCCTGTTTCCTGTAACACTGGTGCTTCCAAATTCCTGAGGTCATCGTCACTATATTTTCCTGTCATGTTTGCATTATTAGTAATTCTGGAAAAATACTCCCTGACTTAGCCTATTGCTACTGACTCATAGCCACTTAAACTTGCTTAAAGCTAACAATACTCTGCTAAATATATGTTAATAAATGATTCAAAAGCACATATACGCTATACTGCCATGTTCTTGTGACTAAAGACATGTCTGCAAAAATAACTCATTGCGATTGTAACCAGATCATAAATCTGTAGTTCCAGAAGTAACAGTTTATCTTCCTTACTCCCATCTTCCCTACTCCAGCGTTCTGATAACGCTTCTAGGTTAATTTAACATCTATATCATCGACTCTGTCACCTCTACCATTATCAATGACATTACTAGGCCTAAGTAATGTAATAAAGTATACGCGCATAAGGCTACTAGGGATTTGTCCACACGCATGTACCATCACATGCTTGCCGCACCCATAACATCAACAGTGCCTGTGTTTTACGTCGTAACATGTCTCCACATGGAATGGCCCAGGGAGAGTATAGCCATCCGTGAAAAAAAAGACAAACTAAAGAAAAATGCCTCTAATCAGCATTAATTCATACTAGAGACACTATGAACACCTGCCCCCAGGCTCGCATGCTCCTTAGCATACACCACCCTCCTGACCTCACAAGTCAGGCTCACTCCTCGTCACCTGCTGTGACCGCTAAGTGTACTTATAATTACCATATACTCTCTGTAGACTTGAGGAAGATTAGTCTCGAAGCGAAACGCTATCTCAATAAAGGTTTCCCTTCTGCCACGGTCTCTTTTCAGCAGATTGATAAATTAGACACAAATGCAACACTTTAGTATCTTTAATAAGCAAACCTTTCACCACACAGTGGCTTCATCAGTCCATACAAAGAAGAATGGTGAAGAACAGGAGTAGTTTGGGGTAATCAGTCCCTCAGCCTTGAGTCGATGTGGTCAGTCCATCAATCTTTTCAAGATTGATGAACTGGACGATGTGGTCAGTCCATCAGTCTTTTCAAGATTGATGGACTGACCACACCGACTCAAGGCTGAGGGACTGATTACCTCAAAATACTCCTGTTCTTCACCATTCTTCTTTATATGCACTGATGAAGCCACTGTGTGGTGAAACGTTTCCTCATTAAAGATACTCAAGTGTTGCATTTGTGTCTAATTTATCAACTTGTCGGTTCTCTGAACCATTCATCTACAATTCAACAGATTATCGGTGTTGCAACTTCTTCCGTACCCGAATAGATATTTTAATCTGTTTATTCATTTAGACGCACATTAATGTTAGCAGTCTTCGTGAGGAGTACGGTAAAAAGGAAAATGTTATAGGAAATTATCTACTGACGGCGATCCATCCCCGTGTGACGTGAAAAAAAAAAGTCCCTTGTGTGGGTGAAATGCCTTCAAGGTTCTCTTTTGCAAGTGTAGATATTTTATACCATTATCAGTCCAACATTTGATATGTTACCCAGTCAGCATTACATATTACTCCAGTCAACACAAGATATATTACCCCAGTCATCACTCGATATATTACCCCGGCCAACAGTTGCTGGGTGACCCTGTAATCCAATGTAGTTTGGCGAGTGAAAATCTGGTTTGAGGACATAACGTGCGTAGGAATGGTTGCGTGTGTCAGTGTATGGGACAGTCAACCTATTTAAAGCGTTTCTTTTTTACCTTGGGCATTTCTAGAGGCAGTCTAGAACTGGATAAGGTAAATACCCTAGTATATATCCAGTTCTAGACTGCCTCTAGAAATGCCCAAGGTAAAAAAGAAACGCTTTAAATAGGCTGACTGTCCCACAGTAAGTGCTTGGCAATTTCGCCCACTCGTCGACAATTCAATTGCCAATATGAGTGCCTTAATACACAATATACGAATTTGTGTAACCTAAATTCATTATTTAAAGTTTTCTTTTGGTTACATATCTGCAGCGTGTTATTTATATCTCCATTATTTACATCAGTCACTCTCACTAGTGGATTCAGTCTAGGAAAATGGAGAAGCAACAAATATACATATTACCTAAACTGATTGTTGGTAAGCATTTACCAGTCATACATTCATGTTGAGTCATTGGGTGGATTTACAGCTCTTAGTCAACCTAGGAAGGAACCTTTACATAATCCTTTTTTTTTTTTTCAAACGTACTGAAATTCTTGTTGTTAATGTGGGAATCAGAATTACAGAGCATAATTCAAATAAGTCCTAAACAACGATATTTAGAGTCGTGGTATTGTAACCTTGGAACTTCTGTTATATATGTTTCTTTACGTGAAGCTACGAACTATATTAATGTATTACGAAATTAAAGAATTTTGGCCAAAGTGAGCTCTTAAGTTTTTTCCACATCCGTTATTATTAAGCTCCACATTATTGTAATTTAGAAGTGCAGAGGATAATATCTTTTCGCAGGATTAACACGTTATGTATTGTATATTACATTTTCCACTAATCCAACCACAGAATTACATATCCAAATCCTGGGGGTTCTCAGAATATTTATTTAATCAGGGAATTTACCTAGGACGTCAAGGTAGATTACAACCAAGGGGCCCAAAACTGACTCCTGGGGGTAATTCGTTTTTTATTAACCCCATTCTTGTTTCTCCCCATTTATTAGGACAATTATACGTCAGACTTTTGCAAATGAGAACCCCTCGAGGGAGGTTCCTTGATGCTGGTGAGGGGCTCTTGATCCAGGGAATTGGATCTGTGCTCCAATTCCCTGAATATCTTCCATCTCCCCCCCCACCCACATGCGCTGTATAATCCTACGGGTTTAGCGCATATATATATATATAGATATATATATATATATATATATATATATATATATATATATATATATATATATATATATATATATGTATATATATATGTCGGAAGCCAATTAGCAAGAACTCATTTAAAATTAAGTTCTTTCTAAAATTTTCTCTTATACGTTTAAAGACATATTTTTTTTCATTAATGTTAATGTAAAAATTCTTAATTTTGCACCAAAAGAATCTTAGAAAACTTACCTAACCTTATTATAACAAGAGCAATTTATTTTAGCCTAACCCAACTAAATATATTTTAGATTTGTTTACAATAATTTAATACTAAACAAACACAGTGAAATATATTTTTTTAGTTAGGTTCAGAATGATTTTGGCGAAATTATTGCATACACAAAATTTCACTTGTCCTATATGGCAAGATGAGCGTTGCTATTTAAGCCAATATCGCAAGTTCTGCCTATTCGGCACGACATAATATATATATATATATATATATATATATGCGCTAAAGTGGAAGTGGAACAGAATTCTTCCTTCGTAAGCCAAACGTGTCGTAAGAGGCGACTAAAATGCCGGGAGCAAGGGGCTAGTAACCCCTTCTCCTGTATATATTACTAAATTTAAAAGGCGAAAATTTCGTTTTTCCTTTTGGGCCACCCTGCCTCAGTGGGATATGGCTGGTGCGTTGAAAGATATATATATATATATATATATATATATATATATATATATATATATATATATATATATATATATATATATATATATATATATATATATATATATATATATATATATATATATATATATATGCAAAACAACCACTGTGAAAGAATAGAGAAATTCCAAGCGCTTTCGTGACTACTCACATTATCAAGGAACTATGAAAGTGAAGCATCCAAGGAAGCTATATAAGGGGTCGGCCAGCACCTCACTATCAGATCCCACAACGGTTAAACACGTGACGCGCGGCGAGCCAACTTGGACAGGTCCTTTGCAAAACTCACCCCCAAGCTATTTATTTGTCCAGTGTATTATTAAATTCTACCCAAATTCTATTAATTATAAATGGATCTAATTTATATAAACCAAAGGAAATATTCATATTATTGTCAAAACTGCTTTTTATGAAACAAGATTCAATTATATTCCTGTCGACCATGGACTTGCTTGATACTACTTTCTCAACTTTTTGAAAATCAATTGGATGGTTAAAATCTCTTACATGAATAAATAGAGCATTGGAATCTTGTCCAGTTCTAATGCTATATTTATGTTGTTTTAATCTTAGTTCGAGATTTTTACCAGTTTGACCGTAATAAACTTTATCGCAAATTTTACAAGGAATCTTATAGACACATCCATCAGCATTTTGGGGGGAATTCTTAATCAAAAGTTTTTTTACTGTATCAAGATTTTTGAATACAACTTTAATATTAAAAGTCTTAAGAAGAGAAGGCATATCAACCAAGTTTTCATGGTAAGGGAGAACCAACATATTTTTAGTTGAATAAGGCTGGTTGCCCTTTTTTGGATTATAAAAAGTGTTCCTAGCAACTTTAAAAGATTTATCAATTACATTTCTTGGGTATTTTAAATCATTACCTATTTCATAAATTTTGGATATTTCCTCATCTATGAACTCAGGACTACAAATTCGTAAAGCTCTCAAAAACATTGATGAGAAAACAGACAGTTTGACTATCTTGATGCGAGGAATAATAGTGGACATAGGAACAGTTATTTGTAGGTTTTCTGTAAATTTTAAATTTGAATTCATTATTACCCTTAATAATTAAAACATCTAGAAAAGGCAATGAGTTATTTTCTCAAACTCAACAGTAAAGTTCATAGAATGGGCTAAGCTATTTAATTTTCCAAGAAAATGGTGTATATCTACATTTTTGGGCATAAGACACAAAATATCATCAACATATCTGAACCATTTAGCTCTATTAGGGAGGATTGTGTTAAGCAACCTTGTTTCAAAAAATTCCATGTATAGGTTACTAAGAACAGGTGAAAGAGGATTTCCCATTGCCATACCAAACTTCTGAGTGTAAAACTTATCATTAAATACAAATTTTGCATCAACAATGCAAAGTTTAATAAGTTTAATGATAGTAGGAACTGGCAATGGTAAATCATAGTTAACGAGTTCTTCAGATAAGAAACTTAATAAATCATCAACAGGAACTTTCGTAAACAAGGAAGTAACATCAAAACTAACCATGTTAAAATCATTTAAGTCAGTCAAGGAGTTTAATTTATCAACCAAGTCTATGTTGTTTTTAACATTAAAGTTAGAAATTTTGCCAACAATAGGGCTCAAAATATCGACAAGCCATTTGGATAATTTATATGAAACTGACCCTATGGAGCTAATAATTGGTCTGACTGGATTCCCTGGTTTGTGTGTTTTTATTAGTCCATACATGTAAGGTAAAGATGGATTAGTGGAAGTAAATTGTTTGACTAATTCATCTTTGCCTTTCAGTAGAAGTTTTATTGTTTTATTGAAATTGCTGTTAACGGTTTCTAGGGGATTTTTCCTAAGTTTAGAATAGGTTTCAGTATCATCTAAGAGATTATTCATTTTTTCTTGGTAATCATTTTCTTTCATAATTACTATTGCATTTATTTTGTCTGCTTTAGTAAGGCGCAAATTTTTATTGTTATTAAGTGTATCATAAGACTTAAAGAATCTTTGAGGGCAATTGGGAATGTTTGGTTTTAACATAGAGCTGTATACCATTCCTTTACTAATATTAATTTCATCAGAGGATAAATCAGAAAATTTTTCAAAGTTACAAAAGGCTTTTGCAATTTCAACATTATTAAGTTTTTTTGAAGTTGCAAAACTTAGGCCAAAACCTAGAGCAGCAGTTGTATGTTTGTCTAAAATTTCATCTGATAAGTTAATTACAAAATTGTTATTAGCATGCTTTGTCCAATCACTATTTTCAATTAAAATGTCTAATTTTCTTTGTAGTTTGCTCTTGAGTTCATTACAAATTCTTCTGAGTTTATTATAGCAATGATCCAACATACTGTGTTTCCATTCTGATGGAATGGCCTGATTAAAAGAGTATTTTTTGTTTCTCAATATTTTGAATGCTTCCTTCTCCTGTATTTTAGTTATTTCAATATGTTTCTGAAGAATAATTCTCATAAAATCATCAAAAGGACGATCTCTCATGTCAAGGAGTCTATTGGGTAAAAGAGACTTGGGCAGAACTTGTTCATTTAAACAATTTTTTAAAAAATTAAGTCGAATTTTTAACTTGTGGGACTTGATCAGTGCAGAAGAAAACTGTGAAACAAAAGATATATGATTAGGAAAGCTTATCGAGAACATTCTGAAGAGTCGTGTGGTATCCATTAATGCAATAAGATCACAGTAAACAGGTGATTTCAAAATATGCAAAACAACCACTCTGAAAGAATAGCCGACCCCTTATATAGCTTCCTTGGATGCTTCACTTTCATAGTTCCTTGATAATGTGAGTAGTCACGAAAGCGCTTGGAATTTCTCTATTCTTTCAGAGTGGTTGTTTTGCATATTTTGAAATCACCTGTTTACTGTGATCTTATTGCATATATATATATATATATATATATATATATATATATATATATATATATATATATATATATATATATATATATATATATATATATATATATATATTTTCTTATTTGCATTATTATGCAATTTTTTTTTATATTTTTATTTAAAATACCTTACAGAATTACAAAGGATGCATGACAATAGTAAAAAAAAAAAATACAAAAACAGTTTCGTCTACTAGTACCAGGTTATTCCTGAAGATGACAGATATTATACCAACAGCCTGCTATAACAAACAGTCCACGCAAAACACAAAACCCACTAAAGCATTGATAGGTACTCACTAATGAAGGAAAAAAATATTTCCTATAATATAATATAACAAAGGGAAGCTTAACATGGTTTTACCGTATATTTTGAGTACCCTGTCATAACTATTACAACAAAAACAATAAAATTGCACATCACAAGGGCACTATAATTACTGTAGTAAAACATGATTATAGCCACATTTGTCTCACACGAATATATAATACACAAATCATGACATTAAAATAAAATACCCCTAACAAGAGCTACCATAACTATAAAAACACAAATCGGACCTACCCTCTAGTACAGGGTACAGTGTATTGGTTAAAATTGTGTTACGTTATCACATAACCAATAGTAAATCGGAAGGAACGAATGATTCCTTATGCACAAAACCCATGGGAAAACAGTATTATTATATCATAATTATGTTAAAACCTTCAAGTACATAAGTTCATACATGTAACAAAACCAAATCACATGTTCTTATAACAAAGTATTCAGTAAATACTTATATGTCACTCACATCAAAGGGGTTTGAGACCAACCCTACTCATAATTTTATACGTCCCACATATGTATATAAACCGAAACCCTTGTCATCAAAATTATTTTGGTATAAACCCCTTAACAAACATGGTATAAACCCGAGACCTATACATACTCTTAAAATAGTACCACATAGAACCTCCAGCAGACAATAAAAGTTAAACGTAATACAAGACAAGTAGGAAGTACAAGGGCCGCATTTATCTGTACCTCAGATAACTTATGTCTTGAATCCAAATTTCCAAATCTGGTTCCTCAAAATCGAGATCCTAAGAGCTCGTTATCCTGGCTGTCAAGGAGAATTTCTTACACAGTAAACATAACCATCAGGTTTAAAATATAATCCTTGGAAGCTACCCTTATGTCTCACTAAGGCAAACCATTCCCGTGAAACGTAGCTTACCATCCAGACCAAACTTCCACTACCTTTTGCACACCACAACTACTCCAGCGGCAAACCCCCTCACCCCCCTTTACATCCCCCTAGAAGGAGACCACCCCTTTGCCCATCCTCAGGGACCCCGACAAAGGGTACCCACAGTGAGGTTCCTATAACCTTCCGGGAAACTTTTTTCCCAGGACGCCCCATAAACCAACATATTCCTACACTTCGTCCTATAGAATCTAACCATTATTATGCAAATGAGAAAATTTCTCCTATACCGTGTGCCGCCACTTTCACGACGGAAAATATATGCAGTTAGTCAAAATAAGGGTTCCAATTTCATTCTGTAAGTTCGGAAGTCTGTATAGAACACCTAAAGTTAATTTTTCAAGTTTAAAAAAACTGCAACTAAAGTGACGCTGTCTAATCATTCAGCTTTTCTAGATTTTTTATTCAACCTCAATGCAACTTAATCAGATATGGTGTTGCATCTGTGAAAGCCGATTGTGTTCAAGGGGAGCCGCTAAACCCATAGGGGCTATACGGCGTCTATGGAACGGATGGTTACCAAATTAGATCCAAGGAAAGAGTGGGTAGCTGCAGTCTCTTGCCTCAAGACCCCCTTTACATAAAGGTAACCTTCATGAAGGACCTGCTCAGCCTGGAACCGTATGTCTGAATGTGACAGTCAGAAGCCTCGTCAAAATACTACAGTATTTGTGTTTGCCCTATTTTTCTTCGTATTAATATCCATAGATGTTGGACGTGCATGTGTAACACAGACATCCTCAATGAGAGACGTTTTGCTCACGTTGCAGCTGTGTAGGCGCTGCTTCTCTGAATTAAGATAAACAGGCGTTGCACATGTAGCTTATTCATATCAGTAACTGTCTTGTTAAACTGGAATATTTGATTTGTTTCCCATTCTATTTCAATATTCTTACTTCTCCTACATTCTGCTTCGCTTCTATCAACCTACACACACAAGCCATTCATCTCTATTATCCACAAGTACTGGGGTGGGCACACCACACTACCGCTGCTACTCCAACAGCGCCTCCGATGGCTGTTGGGAACACTTCTCTCAGCGTCTCGCCATCCATATATTTGATGGACATTTTGAAGTTTGCCGGGGTAGCATGTGAATTTGCCTACTACAAGTTTGCTTATAATTTCTCCAATTCCCCCCCCCCCCCCATCTCCCGAAGTTCAGTTTTTAAAGGCAGTCTAATTTCACGTTTTGCGTTTTTGCTTTCTGTTGCTATTACGAGGTACATATCTACGAGTGAGTGTAACTGATAGCTTTTGTAAGGGGGTCTAACAGAATTTTAAGGCAGAGTCGTGAGTCTGTGGTGGGTTTTGAAGGTGTGGTGGGTGTGTTTGTGGGTGGGAGGTAGGTGTGTGGGTGTGTGGGTGAGTGGGAGGTAGGTGGGTGTGTGAGTGGGTGGGTGGGTTTTGGGTGGGTGGGTAGGTAGGTTGGTGCGTGTGTGGGGGGGGGGTTCGAAGGCCGTTGTTGTTGTTGGGGTAGGTAAAGGTTGTGTACGTTGTTTGTCTTGAGATGATGAGGGTGTTGGCGGGGGGGGGGATGTCTGGGGTTACCTGGAGGTTATTCCGGGGATCAACGCCCCCGCGGCCCGGTCCATGACCAGGCCTCCCGATGGATCAGGGCTTGATCAACTAGGCTGTTACTGCTGGCCGCACGCAGTCCGACGTACGAGCCACAGCCCGGCTGATCCGGCACTGACTTTAGGTATCTGTCCAGCTCTCTCTTGAAGGCAGCCAGGGGTTTATTGGCAATTCCCCTAATGCTTGATGGGAGGCTGTTGAACAGTTTTGGGCCCCGGACACTTATGGTGTTTTCTCTTAGTGTACCAATGGCGCCCCTACTTTTTATTGGCGGCATTTTGCATCGCCTGCCCAGTCTTTTACTTTCGTAGGGAGTGATTTCTGTGTGCAGATTTGGGACCATTCCTTCCAAGATTTTCCAAGTGTAGATTATGATATATCTCTCCCTCCTGCGTTCCAACGAGTACAAGTCAAGTGCTTCCAAGCGTTCCCAGTAGTTAAGGTGCTTGACAGAACTTATACGTGCAGTAAAGGATCTCTGTACACTCTCTAGATCTGCGATTTCACCTGCTTTGTATGGAGATGTTAATGTACAGCAGTATTCCAGCCTAGAGAGAACAAGTGATTTGAAAAGGATCATCATGGGCTTGGCATCTCTCGTTTTGAAAGTTCTCATTATCCATCCTATCATTTTCTTTGCACGTGCGATCGTGGCACTGTTGTGATCCTTGAAAGTGAGATCCTCAGACATTACTACTCCCAGGTCCCTTACATTATTTTTCCGCTCTATTGTATGGCCGGAGTCAGTAGTATACTCTGTTCTAGTTATTATCTCCTCCAGTTTTCCATAACAGAGTAGTTGGAATTTGGGGTGGAAGCACTTGTACTATCAACGTCTGTGGATTTGCACGAGTGCATTCTATAGATGTCTCGGATTTCTATTCCTGATCCTCTCTGTCTCTAACGTCCATACGCCATGTCACGCCTCAGAAAAAAAAAAATCTTACGGAGCTTGTTACAACCACCCCTGACTAAAAACTTCAAGTTCACCCGGATCACGCCTCTCCAATCCTACCCCCCTCCTCCCCAATCCTTGCCTCTTGTAACCCATCCTGCATCATCCTTGGCTTCTGTAACCCCATAATATTTTCACCATCATGTTATCTGGACAGCGTAGAGCATCACCTCCTGGACTCATTCTTTCATTTCAATGTTCTCTTTTACTGTCAAGTATAAACTTTAAGCAAACCGATTTGAAAACTTTCCTGTGTAAGAGAAACGTAGTTGTTTATAAAGTTTTTTTATTGTATTAAAATGTCTCAGTTTATATATATATATTTTTTTCAACAAGTCGGCAGTCTCCCACCGAGGCAGGGTGACCCAAAAAAGAAAGAAAATCCCCAAAAAGAAAATACTTTCATCATCATTCAACACTTTCACCACACTCACACATTATCACTGTTTTTGCAGAGGTGCTCAGTATACAACAGTTTAGAAGCATACACATATAAAGATACACAACATATCCCTCCAAACTGCCAATATCCCAAACCCCTCCTTTAAAGTGCAGGCATTGTACTTCCCATTTCCAGGACTCAAGTCCGACTATATGAAAATAACCGGTTTCCCTGAATCCCTTCACTAAATATTACCCTGCTCACACTCCAACAGATCGTCAGGTCCCAAGTACCATTCGTCTCCATTCACTCCTAACACGCTCATGCACGCTTGCTGGAAGTCCAAGCCCCTTGCCCACAAAACCTCCTTTACCCCCTCTCTCCAACCCTTTCGAGGACGACCCCTACCCCTCCTTCCTTCCCCTATAGATTTATATGCTTTCCATGTCATTCTACTTTGATCCATTCTCTCTAAATGACCAAACCACCTCAACAACCCCTCTTCTGCTCTCTGACTAATACTTTTATTAACTCCACACCTTTTCCTAATTTCCACACTCCGAATTTTCTGCATAATATTTACACCACACATTGCCCTTAAACAGGACATCTCCACTGACTCCAACCGTCTCCTCGCTGCTGCATTTACCACCCAAGCTTCACACCCATATAAGAGTGTTGGTACTACTATACTTTCATACATTCCTTTCTTTGCCTCCATAGATAACGTTTTTTGACTCCACATATACCTCAATGCACCACTCACATTTTTTCCCTCATCAATTCTATGATTAACCTCATCCTTCATAAATCCATCCGCCGACACGTCAACTCTCAAGTATCTGAAAACATTCACTTCTTCCATACTCCTCCTCCCCAATTTGATATCCAATTTTTCTTTATCTAAATCATTTGATACCCTCATCACCTTACTCTTTTCTATGTTCGCTTTCAACTTTGTACCTTAACACACATTCTCAAACTCATCCACTAACCTTTGCAATTTTTCTTTAGAATCTCCCATAAGCACGGTATCATCAGCAAAAAGTAACTGTCAATTCCCATTTTGAATTTGATTCCCCAAAATTTAATCCCATCCCTCTCCCGAACACCCTAGCATTTACTTCTTTTACATCCCCATCTATAAATATATTAAACAACCATGGTGACATTACACATCTTTGTCTAAGACCTACTTTTACCGGGAAGTATTCTCCCTCTCTTCTACACACCCTAACCTAAGCCTCACTATCCTCATAAAAACTCTTTACAGCATTTAGTAACTTACCACCTATTCCATATACTTGCAACATCTGCCACATTGCTCCTCTATCCACTCTATCATATGCCTTTTCTAAATCCATAAATGCAATAAAAACTTCCCTACCTTTATCTAAATACTGTTCACATATATGCTTCAATGTAAACACTTGATCTACACATCCCCTACCCACTCTGAAACCTCCTTGCTCATCCGCAATCCTACATTCTGTCTTACCTCTAATTCTTTCAATTATAACCCTACCGTACACTTTTCCTGGTGTACTCAGTAAACTTATTCCTCTATAATTTTTACAGTCTCTTTTGTCCCCTTTCCCTTTATATAAAGGAACTATACATGCCCTCCGCCAATCCCTAGGTACCTTCCCCTCTTTCATACATTTATTAAACAAAAGTGCCAACCACTCCAACACTATATCCCCCCCTGCTTTTAACATTTCTGTCATGATCCCATCAGTTCCAGCTGCTTTAGCCCCTTTCATTCTACGTAATGCCTCACGTACCTCCCCCACACTTACATTCTGCTCTTCTTCACTCCTAAAAGATGGTATACCTCCCTGACCAGTGCATGAAATTACTGCCTCTGTTTCTTCCTTAACATTTAAAAGTTCCTCAAAATATTCTCGCCATCTACCTAATACCTCCATCTCCCCATCTACTAACTCCCCTACTCTGTTTTTAACTGACAAATCCATACTTTCCCTAGGCTTTCTTAACTTGTTTAACTCACTCCAAAAAATTTTCTTATTTTCATTAAAATTTCTTGACAATGCCTCTCCCACTATCATCTGCTCTCCTTTTGCACTCTCTCACCACTTTCTTTACCTTTCTTTTACTCTCCATATACTCTGCTCTTCTTATAACACTTCTGCTTTGTAAAAACCTCTCATAAGCTACCTTTTTCTCTTTTATCACACCCTTTACT